>NW_028277112.1:3609230-3910000 GCF_059951505.1 Python bivittatus | reverse complement strand
CTTTTCTCTTCTCTCATGAATTAAATGTTTACAGTATTTAGGAATAATACAACGTTCTATAAAGAAATAGGTATACAGTATCTGAAAAAATGAGGGCTAACTATTGCTTTACATATAATGGCTGTGTTTGTACACTAAACCACAATTTAGCCAATCATATTTTATCCTATGTTGATTCATTTATACTCAGAAAATTTGAATAATTGAATAAACTATGACTCAGTTAACTTTATATAAATATGTCTCATGAAGAAAGCCAGTCTGAAACTTTGAACTGTATTTGGGATCAGGATGAGAATATTTCTTGGGATGTGTTGGCCTAAGGCAATAGCTGAATTGTCGAATGTGTTTTATACACCTTAGGCCCCAAGTTTCATCTCCATTATTTCTTTTTCAAACTGAGCCAATTTTTTTTTAGAGCAAAGCTACATCATCATCAACTTCATAATTATTTGGCCAAAGACTACATAGGACATGAAGTCATCATCAGAGTGGGTAAGATTGAAATTCCAGTCATTTTTGAAGGCTTTGGGGGCAGAGAAAAGATAAGTTTGGTGAAGTAAAAATTACAGAAACTTATTGCATCATTCAGTCTTATTTTGGCTGCAAAGAAGAAAAAAATGGTAGTGCGTGTGTCATCATTTTGATGGTATGATCTGGCAATATTCTGAGAATCCATGAAAATACTTCAAAAATCATTCTTCTTGAGAAGAATCTATCTTGGGCTATCATCAGTGAGCTGGACTAATGGCCTAGCTCAGTATAAGGAACTTCATATGTTTTCTGTGTTGTCTTCCTCTATGATTTAGCTTTTTTCTCAAATTATTGGGACAGGTTTTTTTTACAGTATTTATTGCACCCTTGTGATTTAGCATTGCTGTCAGGGTTGAGGAGGCAAGAAGTCTTTCAATGGAAGTCACATGCCACTCTCCCCATTGGCCAAGTTTGGCTAGAAAGAGTCTAAAGGTGTAAATGAAATGGAAATAAATAAGCATATATTGACACTGTAGCTTGGAAGCTCAGCTGGACCATTCCTGACAAGGTTACAGCATGTAGAACTGAAATCTGGAACATTTTAGTTGTTCTGGATTTCAGCCAAGACATAATCCTGTTGCCCCTGCTTCCCCTTCTCCTCCACATGGCCTGTATATCCAGTCCTCCAGCTGGATCATTGCAGCATGTTCCTTCCCTTCTATCTCTTTAATTGCCATTGCTGTGCGTGAATTCAAGTGTGGTATGGCCAGCTGGCCTGTTCACTCCTCCCTAGATCTCCCTAGCACCTTAACTCCCCTTAGCTGCCACTGCTGTTGCTAGTGGCCTTGCCTACTGCCTTACACCCCCAAAACAGCTCTGCAAGGAACGCACAATGTTCTGAGTTCATTTCTGGGCCAAACATCCTATGTTCCAGGACCATGTTCAGCAAAAATGCACATAGTTTGGTCTGGGTATAGAATGCCTGAAACTGTCAATTTTGTGCATGGAATAATGTGTGGAACATTTTGTGCAACTCTAAAAAGGAGCACTTCCCAAACACTACAGTACTTCATAAAGGAATGGCAGGATCTTATGCCAATTCCTTTCTGTAACCTTTGTACTGGATGGGCAAGGAACAACAACAGCCCCCCCCCACACCCTTCCTCCCTCCCTCCCTCCGATACACTCTAGGCTACTGAAGTCTCAGGCAGAAGGTATGTGACAGAAGGAAAATAAATGAAATATATAGAGAGAAAATATCTTAATTTTATAATTTATTTCAATTTCATTTTTGGTCCTCACTTCACTCATTTCGGTTGCTCACCCACTTTTGAAGTGTGCTTTCTGACAGGTCCCCCAAAGCCTCTGCCTCAAGAAAATTGTGCATCCCCAGGACCCCCTTCTGTGATATGCCCTGATCTTGAGATTTGCAGTGCAAATAAATAAAGACTTGGAACAGAGCTTGCTAAGTGACGCGCAAACCCAGGATATAGTTTAATATTTAAATAACATTATGTAATGTTTTATTAGATGTATTATTTTCAACAGACATAATAGTAGACATGTAGCATCAGAAATTTTGTTGAATTCAATACAGCTCACTTAATTCTTAATATTCCTCACCTTATGGCCTTGTAATGTACTTTTGCCTGGTGCAAAATCTGGATGGTCAGAAGGCTCTGTGTCACTCTGTGAATCATGCCACCAGAGAGAGACAGGGAGAGAGAGAGAGATGGAAAATTAGCATTGCTAAACTTTGCAGCTGAACGAGTTGCATGAATGAAGTGGAAAAACAGAATGGAATGGGGGGAAGGCAAAGGACTAGTAAAGTCAAAGGCAATGGAAGAGAAAAGCAAAAGAAAAGGCACTTGTCCTTTTGAAAGAAAATATAAGTTGTACATTGATTTGGTTTTCTCTTCCACCATCTGTCGCTCCCTCCCTTTTCCCTACTGGTTCTTTGTAGATGATTGCCTGGCACTGCATTAAAAGATATTATCAGTCCAAAAGAGCAACTGTGGTCTTACACTAATATCTGTTCCAACGTACCTGACTGCATTGGAAATGTTGCACCAGATTGGTATAGCAGAGAATAATGAACCGCTGCACCCCATTGAAATGTAATTACACAGCACTCTTGTTCTTAAACCTATAAGGTGAAAGAAAGATGAATAGTGAAAGTAAAAACCGCTGACCCTTCAAAGTTTAATTTACGTTATGCATTCCCTTGCCCTTCTGATAGGTTTTAGAAAGGTCATAATTTAGGGTATTTTGCCGTTGATAAATGATCTGTATGTTTGTGTTCACGTGCACCAATTGATTTGTTATAGCCAAAATATTGTTTCTATAACAACCTGCAAGACTTGAAGAAGGTAAACAGCAGGCGAATTGGAATCCAGGTGGGAGATGAAGCAAAACTTGACCCTCGGTGGGATGGGGGAGGCAGGAGAAACAAGAACCTTGGAAGAGGAAGAAGTGAGTCTGCTGAATTTCCTGAGGGTAACTTTGTGCAGGTCATAGCATTCTCAGAGGTATCCAAGCCCTGTTGGTGCAGCTCCAGCTGATTGCAATGGCTTGGTGTGGTCCACACCAAAAAGTCTTTGCAACTTGGAGAGCTCCCTAAGACTGCAAAGGGTTGTTGGGGCAATTTTCCCGCCTTTCTCGCCTTGGATGAGGCTCCTTGTTTCTGGGCCCAGTTGATGCATTATGCATCAGGGTTGCCTGCAACTGACAGCCCCTCAGCCAGCATCTACTTGAAAAGCAATGCTGCTAATCAAAGTCGACACATTTGAATGTCCAGACACACACACAGAGAAATTTACTAATCAAAAAGTGTATTTCCTAGGGCTGTCTCCAGAGAAATCCGCAGGAAGAAATTGGAATAATTTATTAGCTTACAAGTTTTCGTTGACAGTTAGCCCAAGGCTATTTATCTCTGTAATAGAGAACGTCTCCAATGTGGCAAAATTGACCAAATCAAACAGCTTTGATCAGAAAATGAATCTGGCAAGGCTGTCTGTCTGCTGGTCCCTGGGGAATGGCGGGAAACAAACAAAAAGATTTAACAAGTGGTCAATAGGAAAAAGAGGGGGAGAACATTTGCAGGCTGCAAACTCCAGAAGCTTGCAATACTTCTCTCTCTCTCTCTCTCTCTCTCTCTCTCTCTCTCTCTCTCTCTCTCTCACACACACACACACACACACACTCAGAGAGAGAGAGAGAGAGAGAGAGAGAAATGAATTACTGAAGAAATAAATTATGTCTCTCATCATAATGTTTAAGTCGGTGGTTATGCATAATCGCAGTCATGCAGTCCAAACTGAGAAGCAATTCTTGGCTAAAGGGCACGAAGATAAATCGCTCCAGTCACACGGGGGGGGAAAGCCCAAACTTCTCCTTTAAAGGAAAGAAAATAAGAAGCTGTCCTTAGTGCCAAGCCTCACCCAACACCTCGTCATCTTTACAGCATTAAAGCAACAACACTGTTTGCTCCAAGTCCAAAAGGGGCTTAGAAATTAGGTGCAACTGGAAGGTTTTTGGAGTTGTCATTTTAAACATGATATGTGTATCTGAACATTTTTCATTTTTACTTTGTTGCATGGCCGGAGGTGTTGCCATCATCCTATTCTATTCTCTCAGTTCAAATATGTCAATTATTTAGCTTCAAATTAATTAGGCAAGAATTAATGCATTGGGTAAGCACATTAAAAGTCGACACTAAATCCTTACAGTTACATGGGCAATCTCTACCCGAGAGCAATATCTTGCTGAAACATAGCGTCTCCTTGTATTAAAAGAAAAAGTTGTCTTTTTTGTGATCAACATAAACACCCTAGAAATAGGTACAACATGCAGATTTCCTGCATGCTTCCTGACTCTGCACCAGTTTCAGGCAATCTTCAGCTCTGGAGAGCATCACTGGGTATCAAAGTTGGGGAAAAGAATCCGTACTTACAAGGCTCTGGATCTCTAGGGTTGCATCTGTTATCACTATGTCCACTGACCCCTCCCTTGGTGGCTGCTGACACATTGTTCCTCCTGGTTTCCCTTTATTTAGATTCTTTTAATGGGAATAAATTAAATGGAAAGCTAAAATGCTGCAAAGCAAAAGGCCAGTCTCAAGCCCTTTCTTTATTTGAAGGAATATTTCTGGGCACCATGTAGACCCCAAAGGAATTCTTAGAAACTGAAAGGGAGTTATAAAGCTGGGTGGTTTTAGGGAAGTCTGCCTAGAAAAAAAGACAAAAGTCAGCTGAGCATCCTGGGAAGCTAGAGGGAGTTGGTAGGTGGGAAGCAATCTCCCACCATGACAACCGTTTTGTCATATTGCACATGACATGCTCTCAAAATTCCAGATGTAGTGCACTCACTGGACCAAAAAGGCTAGTGATTCCTGTACTCGATTTTCTTGATTTGTAACTTTGATTACGGCCCAAAAGTTCATAAATATTTTTAATGGTTTCACAATGTTCTGGCAATATAACATTATGGCTCATGGTCCTGCATTAGTGTAGTAGCTCAACTCCCAGAATTCCCCAGCCAGCATGAGTTGAAATCCATGCATCTTAAAGTTGCTGAGGTTGAGAAACACTGGTGTAGCTGATAGAACATCTTATTCTGAAACCTTAAATACCGGGGAATCACATCTTAAGAGGGCAGTTCAGGCTCTGCTTTTGGGTACACACACAGATAATCGTCACCAAAGAATAAGTGTGCCCTTCAACACTTCTTTGTTCACGGTAAAGCGGAATCACACTCTGGCCATGTATCCATACTGCAATACTTTGTTAAATGTTTAGTGTTCAGCTGCAGTTCTGATTTTTGTTCCTGGCAGTGTAAACATATGGGGCCTTAATCCAGATTCAAAACACAGTGTGTAGGTGGGAAAGACTTAAACTAGAGATAGCCTGTGGTTCCATGGCCACATGCAGATTCAATCCCTTTATTTGCAAAGAATAATACTCTTTGACTTCTGTGGCCCTTTGACTTCTATGGTGAATATCAGCACTGCATTTTCTTGCCATCAGAAGGCAGAAAATACAGAAAAGTGTCTTGTTATCTCTAAAAGAGGGTCATTTTACAAACAAAACATACTCTCTCTCCTGAAAACCAGGACAATATTGAAAACCTAGGCCCTGCCCACGTAAGTGATATGTCATAACTAGTTTGCATCATTGATTTCCTTTCCCACTGTGGCATTTGTACTGCCCCCCCCAACCCGTGGGATTTATTATGAACTATTCAATCCCACAATGCAGCCAGTTGTGCTTCTTACTGAATTGAGCTTCTTACATTCAGCAGCTCAGACTTCTGAAGCAACTTTTACTTATTTCATTTGAAATCTGCCTGATAACCAAAGTTCTGCAGGGAAACTACAAAGTTAGTTAAAACACTGAAGTTGCTTAAAAACATTTTTAAAAAGCAAAGGAAACCCAGCAAAGCAATGAGAACTTTAACTGCAATAAATAAATAGCAAAGGAAAAAAAAAGATAAAGCTTATTATCTTAGTGTGGAGCAGATACTGAAAATCAAACTGATTACAAAATATGGATTTATTCTTTGTGTATGGTGAAACTAAAAAACAATAGAAGGGCTTCTTTGGGAGGATGATAACAATGACAATGACAACATCATCATCATATCCTCCAGATTCTATCCAACACCAAATAAAGGCAATTGACTTCTTAGAGTCTTTTTGAGACTTTTAGCTGGTAAATATGAATAATTGGAGCACACATTTTAAATTCTTTGTTTATTCCTTAGGCGAGTAGAAGATTTTTGTTCACAGAAGATCTCAACCTCAGAAACATTACATTTTTGGAGCTTCGGTGATGACAGATGTTGCTTTAGATTATGACATTGTTCACCCAAATAATGGGTCTAGCAGAGAATTGGGTCATCATAGAGATACTTTCCTGAAGTATTTACCCAGGAATTGTGCCAGTCACATGTCCTTGTTTTAGACAGATGCAAGTTGTATTACTATATATTTTGCCATTCTGTTTTTTTGCATGAACCTGGGTAATGTATGTTTGTATGAAAGCTGATGCTGAGATAACTATTTGGTATGAATAGTCAGTCTCCCATCTTAACTACTGTATTTAGTTCTGGGCATCATGCTTGAAGAAGGATTCACAGAAATTGTAACAGTTTCCGAGAAGGACAATAAGGATGATCTGGCAACTAGAAATTAAGTTCTATGAAGAGAGATTGAGCTGGTATGTTTAGCCTTGAGAAAAGACAAGTGAACATTCTTCAAATACCTGAAAGGATGTCACAGAGAAGAAGGTCAAGACCTGTTCTCTCTCCTTCCAGAGTGGAAAACACAGATTAACTTCCTGACACTAATAGCAGTTTGACAGTGGAACCAATTGCATTACCTGGAGAAGTAGTGGGCTCCCTTTCATGGGATTGTTCTTGCAGAGGCTAGAGAGAGGCCATCTGACTGGGATGCATTCCTGCACTGAGCAGGAGGTTGGACTTAGTGGTCTAAGTGGCCCCTTCCAATGTTATGCTAAATCAATGCTTTTATTTCCTTCTTGAGTTTTTTTTTTTTGTAGGAAGACAACATCAACAGACTATGTTTTTTTAAGAAAGTCTTCTCAAACTGTTGCCTAAGGAGGTTAAATCAATTTCCTCAACACTACAGAGATCAAGTACATTTATGCTAAATTGTGAAAAAATAAAAGGAAGATCTATGTAGAAGATGCAGACCAAGAAGGCTAGAGTCCATGGGATGATTAGAGAAGTCAGAAAAAAAGATAAAAACGACACCAGCAGTGAGGGATAGGATTCTCTTCCAAAGCAGCTTCTGTACGCATTGAATAGAGCCCCCTTTATACCTCCTTGTCTTCTTCAGTTGGTCACAAGATTTAGCAGGGAAAGGGGAGCTTAGCAGTGGGGCAGATCAAACAGGTCAGTCTGACAAAAGCAGCATTGTGTCCTCACAACACAGGCCCTGTCCCTTTTGTACATGGTCTGTGACATCACACACATGTCCAAAAGGGGTGAATTGTGGGGTGCCATGGCAGCTCACTTCTTTTGTCATTTTGAAAAAAAGCAGGAGTTTGCAGACACTCACAGTATTGGGGGGAGGGATCCAAAAAGTCAAGATGGTGTCTGTAGCAGGGTAATCAAAGCCCTGCTGTTTTGTATATGTTGTGACTGCCATCTTGATTTTTTTTACATCCCCTCCCACCTGCAGACATCATTGGCACTGGATAATTTTATGAGAAGATTAAGAGTGAATGGAAGTGTGATCAATATTAAACACTTTTATATCACATGTAACAATAAATGTGATACGCTGCCTTTTCCCTCTGCAGGGCAGGCCTACATGTTTTCAAACTAAGGTATTAAAATAATACAACCTCCCTTACCTTCCCACTACAATGTTCTAGAAGTTACTGTAAAACAGTCCTCCAACCCTTGGTTGGGAATTTTGGAAGTTGAGGTCTGAATTCATTTGGGGTGGGGGGAGTTTGATCCAGCAATTATTCCAATCTTTATAATATTTACAGCTTCTTTTGCATACTTCTGCACTATCAATGGATTGTTAAAATTAGGAATGAATCAACTCTAAATTATTAGTTCCAGTTAAGGCAAATGGAGTCAGTAAACAAAAATTGATAAGCACTGTTGACTCCATCATTGCTACTTAGTTTTTTGTATGAGACTCAGACATCAAATAGTGAAATAATGACCCCAGTACACACACACACACACAGGTATAGGTATAGGTATAGGTATAGATATAGATATAGATATAAAGTCCTGCTTATGGTATCGATATCAGTGAAACATTGGTAACACTCAGCGTTAATTTTTTTCATCCCATACTGGATCTGTAGTATTACCACTTATTCTATATTTGACTAATGATGAGAACAAACTGACTGAAGCTCAGATCAGCCATGAGGGAAAAGCTACTTGCTGGGAATGGAAAATGTGCTGGTGAATGGGAATATTTTTTCCAGAACCATGGAGGCTCAGGCTTCCTCTGCTAAATAGATAAAATACACTTAAGTAATTTGTAGATATTCTAACATATACATGTTGTTGAATACCTTCTCCAACCTAATGTCCTCCTGAAGTATTGGACTTCACCTCCTATAATTCCCAGGTGTCATGGTCATCTGATGGGTTCTAGATCAGGAAAGCTGAATTAATGTATTACAAGAGCCTAATTTATCCACTTCTAAAGTGCTTCTAAGGTCTATATTTTCTTGAAGGTGACATGAGATCATGCGATTAGACATATAATGTCAAAAAGTGGCTTGTTTGGTTTTGATTTGGGATTAGTTGACCCAGCTATTGTGGTTTGAAAATCTTTGTAGATGGGTTAGTGCAACATGTCAACTAGGCCACTGTGGCTCATTCAACAACCATAGTTAAAAAAAGCTATGTCTTAGCACAGCATAGGAGTTCATCCTGGCTGAGAGCCTTTAGAAATAATGTTGTCCTGAGCCTATGATGAAGCAACTTAGAACAGAAAGTAGCTGTCTGTGATTTACAAAAGAAGGCATCTAGTGCTAATTTATTTCTGCATCAGTTGGCACTAATTTATGTATATTCATTAGTTCTGTCACCTGGTTAAAGAAATGTTAGTCAATTGCATGAAGATTAATCAATCAACTAATCAACTTTACATACACTTGCACATGAATAGAAATTATAGTTTTGACTATTAAAAACATATTTCCTGTGTTTTGGAGTGATGTATTGGGGTAATATGTTTATATATGTATTGCGGCATATTTTATAGCAAGCACTATTATATGGTACTACAGCTGTACATATTTTGAATTGTTGAATAGCTGGATAACAGTTAAAGGACATTTTATGTCATGGTTCGCCTAACTTTTGGATTATTGAATAAAACTAAACAAAGCATAGTTGGCTGGATTCTTGCATCAAGGTAAGCTATAAACCATGATTTATAAATTATGATAGCTAGGTTTACATAAAATACTTGGCCTAAATTAAACAGACCACTTCATTGCTTAGTACAATGTGTGAACCAGATTGCAATCTTAAGGACTTTGCTCAGAAGAAACCAGTTTTGAGGAAATTGAACTGGCTGCACTGGACCCTGATTTAACTGTTACCTATGATCTCATGAACTTTCCTCACTTCTTTCGATTCTTTCCAACTTCTTAAATTGTTTTAAAACAAACATAGCTGTACATGTATGATTAATATTACCATTATTTTAAAAAATGAATATGCATTTTTTTAAAAAACCAACACCCATGATAAGACATGGATTACTAATTGCTGGAGAAACAGAGTGAGTCTCTTCTCCACTGGATGCATTTAAAGCAAAGCTGGATGGTCAGCTGACAGGAATAGTGTAGTTACATTCTACATGGTAGATCCACTGTAGAGCAGAAGCGTAGACTAGGTGACCTCCCAGCTCCCTTGCCACACTGCAGATTTCAGCTTCTGTTTTATGAAGTCAATAAGAATATTCCTTATGTTGGTATAGGACTGGGAGAAGAATTGGTTGTAAGCTACCCAGAGTTGTTTTAAGATGGGTGGCTCTATAAATGAAATGAAATGAAATGAAATGAATAACCAACTCTGGATTTTTGTTCTTTTTGGACAGGTTTGGGTGACTCTTAAAAGAAGAGTTCCTTCTAGTGTGAGAAGAGCAGGAATGCCTCTTCTTCTAAGGCCACAGGTTTTTGAAAATATTAACTTTTTAAAAAAACTCTGCCTGAGCAAAAAGGGTACTATTTAAACAATCAAACCAAACGGATTCATCTAACCAACTTACAATACATACCTTAATGGGTTCCATCTTGGTCTCACTCTAAGATAAGAGTGTATAAGAGAAGTGGGGATCTACTGCTGAATAAGAATTCAGTCTAAATGATGAAACATTGCAGTACTAATGTTTAAGCAGATGTCCTAAGTCAAGGATGGGATTTCTACTTAGTATTAATTTTTGGAAATGATTGTCTACGCTGAATCATACTATGATGTGTTTGGTTTTGATCTGCGTTGAATGAACTCAACCATTGTGGATTATAAAGCATGGTCCATGAATTAGTATATTGGGTGGGTTCAGACATTGGTTTATTCAATAAACAGTGGTTAAAACAAACTATGGTATAGCACAATGTACAAACTCAGTCAAAATCCAGAGCTGTTGGAATGAATACCGCTAAAGTGAAATGGGAAAATATATGTTGAAATAAATTTACAGTTATAAGGCAGAAATACCTCATCCATTCCTCTCTCTTAAATACCTTTAGAATAATCTGACACAGTTCTGAGTTGCCAAAGAAAGTGGCCCTGCTTTCTCTTTAAGACTTTGATCATTAGTCTTACAATGACACCTAACTAACGAAATCACGGTCTGAAAATTCACTTTAGCTGGACTCTAAGACCTCAGGTCTCCTTTGACCTTAAACACTTTCCTCAATGCCATTAAATAAATTAAATGTTTAAATTACTTACATTAGCTTTAATTATATAAGTATAGAGTCAATGAGGAATAAATCTAGAAAGGGGAGACTTTAATTTAAGTAACTAGCTTTAACTTTGAAGAGGATGAATGCTCTAGTTGAACGAGAAGCTTGCTGGTTTTAGATTGGTTAGCAGGCAAATTGATGTATTCTAAGATGTGATGACCAAGTAAATCAAACTGGTAGTCAATTTGGTTTATGGTAAACTAGTTACTTTCCAGTTATATGCTAATAATGGTAAGAGATAAAGATCTTTAAATGTAAAGGGCATTAAGGGCTTTTGAGGAATCAAATGAGGGCCTATAACAATAAAAATGAATAGATAAATAAGATCTTAGAATATATACTTTTTGAGGATAATATTTATTTTAGATATTGACTACAATGCTAGGAAAAGAAGATGGGAGGGCCAGTTTGGTGTAGTGGTTAAAGCATCAGGCTAGAAACCAGGAAACCAGGTGTTCTAGTCTCGCCTTTGGCACAAAGCCAGTTATGTGACCTTGGGCCGGTCACTCTCTCTCAGCCCTAGGAAGAAGGCAATGGCAAACCACTTCCAAAACTCTTGCCATAAAAACTGCCGGGATTATTCCAGGTAGTGTTCAGGAGTCAAGACTGACTCAAAGGCACAATTTTTTTTTTTTAATCTAAGATGTACAAAAAACTTGGCTGAAGGTGGCATTATATCTTCATTTCCTTCATTCTTAGGTAGACCAGCTATGCACTTTCTGCTTGCCCTGTCACCAGTACAGGCCAGCCATCACATACTACATACTACTGAGGTCATCCTTCACCCATTCCCAGCCCACAGCAGTGCTTGGCAGAACCACTCCCTTTCAGCAGCTGGTCACTGGCCTGAACAACCTTTTCATACTTGGCTCCCAAGTGGCTATCTCTTCAGCTGGTCAGTGGTTGCCATTTTCCTATTATCTTGTGGTTGATCCAGCTTTGGCTGTTAATCAATAAACCTTCTCTGTTGCATATTTTCCCACCCATTCTAGAAGCTGATCACTCCATTCAACCTTTGCAACTCCCAGCAGATACTCTTTCAGTTTCTGCCCAGACTGGGTTAAGCATCCTCTGCCCAGAGTACTGGAATAGTTCTGTTTTTCATTGGATTTGCAGTTAAAAAAATTAAAAAGGTGTTGCAATGTGAGCACAATGCTCCAAAGCTTCAATAAACTCCAGTTGAATCCTGTGTCCCTGGGGCAGCGGGGAGGTGAAAGAGTGCTTGCCAAATAGTAGCATCTTGCAAGGATTGAGATGGTTGAATGGGGAAAATGGAGTTGTATATTGGGGACAAAACTGTTCCTTTGATTCTATGAAAGTACAACATTTCTTCTGCAATGATCATTCATCATAGTATGAAGGTTCAATAAGGGGGAAAAAAATAAGGGGACTATATCAAGGTTAAGTGAGAGAATTCAGGAAGGGAGGTAGGGTATCCCCTTCTGCAAACATCTGGGAAGGCATAGGAGAAAAATGGGGACGATGATGCAGTCTCCACAAAGATAAGGCAGGTGGTAGTTAACCTGCCCTAATGAGGACTACCCAGCAACACCTCCCTTCCCTTCATGGATGGGAAGGGCAAGAACCCACGGAATAACCAATCAGGGACTCTGACGGCCATAAACTGGTCTGAGCACCAACCTGGCCCCCTTGTCAAACCACCACAGTCTAGACTGAAAATTCTAAGGTTATCTTCAGGATCAGCCAGAAGCAGCATAGGAGACAAAGAGCTTAGATTACTGTGCAGAATTGCCCATAGTGTAATTCAGTTCAGTATGATAACCAGTTGAGAAGGTAAAGGAAGCTACTGTATGTTTCATAGCTAAAATGAAGCTGAAGGGAGGAACTAAATTTCTTACTGAAGACTTATGTATTGCCTGCTAGAGGAAGAGTATTGTACAAATGTAAGGTCCACTATCACCAAATGGTGTTCTGAATCTCATCTATGCATCACTTCCCATTGTATTTGCACAGAAAAGCATCCAACTGGCTGCATACTTTTTGTGAGAAGAAAAGCCAGGTAGTTTAATTTACTGAAGCCACTTGCAAATATCTAGACAAAAAAATCAGGGATGCAATAGTCAAAGATAAGAATGTTCATAACTTATTAAAATCTGTAGGATAAAATATAGTAGTTTTATACATGTGGAATTAAAAACCTTCTTAAAATCTTTAATAAACTCACATCTACTTCTCTATCATTTGTTAAAAAGTATTAATTTAGACAGTTTTTCCTATCAATTTTTCAAATGCATAGGATTTAGGATTACTTAGTCTCTGGGGACTCCACCACCATCAGTCACATTTTTCAATTGTATCTCAAATATAATGTTGGAAAGACCTGGTTAATTTAAAAATCTTCAAGCCAGCAGTATACCGTACACAGATCTGGTACTGACAACAGTATGGAAATGTTACAGGTGGCTATAGCAATACATTCATTAAGAATTTCAGAATATTTCAGCTGGAGAGCTCTCAATGAAATGCTGTGTTCAGCTTTGTGCTTGTAGGAAAATGATTCTTCCATATAAAATATAACAATATTTTGTTTTGTTTATGTCAGATTATGGAAGAGGTCACACTGACATTTCTAAATGTCCTTGTGTTTACTTGCTTGCTGTATCTGAATGACAAAAAAGTAGGACCATGGAAATAACTATCATGCCCTCATTGTAAAAATGCAACCTCTGCTTTGGGATAAGTGCACACAAACGAAGTAGTCCAGGTCAAAGGGAGAAGACAAAATAACAAAAGAGTAGAGAAATTAGAGCAAACAAGTATATTTCATGTATGGCACTCTTTCCATGACTACCTGAATTATTAGAGAGGTTCACTGTGTAAGTTAAAGTCGCTGTAGGGCGGTTCTAACTTGCATGACTAATATTTACTTAGCTGATTGCCAAAGGTCTCGGTGATCTTGGCAGCATTACAAGGTTTGTATTTTCCACATAGGTGAACTGTTCTTGAACAATTTCTCCAATGAATTGTGCACAAATGTGCTTTACTTTAGCCTCAGACATGCATTGCCATTGCTCAGACACATAGACTTCTTGTGGCAAACACAGGAAAAGTTGGCTTTTGCATTTTAGTCTCTAGTGATTCTGTGAGGTAACAATCAAAAGCAATTTAAGAACAAAGAGATGCTAAATTATTCTGATAGTTTTGGAACTGAACATAAATCCACTTTACCTTAGTTAAATATGTATTTTTTTGTGTGTGGAATAGACCCAAAGTGCAATTTAAAAAAAAAATTATGTCACATTTCAAAGAACAACAGTAAAAGCATATAAAACAATAATGGGAATGGTGGTCATCTTACTGGGGTTCTCTCTGTGAAAGGCAAATTTATTCTTAATTCCATTCACATGACAAAGTAATTAGAGAACACCATAAAAAAATGTAATGGTATTCATCAGCACAAATTTGCTTTTGGAGGGATCACTTTACTTAGGACAATAAAACATATCCAGATTTTGATTCACATATATCAATAAATACAATGGAAGAAAGTATTAGTAAATATCCCATCAAATAATAGTGCAATTAACAACTGGCAAGGGTAAAGAAAATAGTGATTCAGCAGTATGGTGCCCGCTCCAGCAAAGTGAGGACAGGAGAGGATTCAGATGTAGTATATATTATTTGCATGCATGAATTCAAATTTGAAACAGTTGAAATAGATATATAATACAGACCTATCTGAGCGAGGGAGCTTTTCCTCACTATGGATCTCGCATAACTCGCTCCTTCGTCAGTCAGAACAATGACTCTCCAGGATGCTAATATGGTGTTTGAGTCTAGTTGTCGTCCTAGCTGGCAGATGAAATGTATTGTCCTTGTGTGGGGGACAGAATATTTTAATAGTACCAATTGATTGATCAATAGCCAATCATACCATTGCTCCACCTTCCCTCACAGGTTCCTCCCCAGGAATGTTTCAGTGATCGATCAGAGTTAGGCTTATTGTATGAACACATCTCCTAATAAGCAGGGAAGTACAACAAAGTTCATGCACCACTGTACTATGGCAGCTTAAGCAAGAAAAAGTGTTTGTTTTCCAGAACACAAAGCATTGGTATAAGACAGTGTTGTCCAAACTTGGCCACTTTAAGATGAGTGGACTTCAACTCCCAGAATTCCCCAGCCAGCCATGCTGGCTGGGGAATTCTGGGAGTTGAAGTCCACTCATCTTAAAGTGGCCAAGTTTGGACAACACTGGTATAAGACTTTATAAATTGTGGGCTGAATACAACATGAGGGCAATTCTGGGATTGCTGTAGAGTAGTGTTTCTCAACTTCGGCAACTTTAAGATGTCTGGATTTCAACTCCAAGGATTCCCCAGCCAGCTGGCTGCGGAATTCTGGGAGTTGAAGTCCAGACATCTTAAAGTTGCCAAGGTTGAGAAACACTGCTCTACAGTATTCTGGTGTGATTATAAAGGACAAAAGAGAAAATGGGCTGTGACCAAGTAAACTATGTCACTGCTCAATCTCCTCCCCAGTGGAAGGCTAATTTCAAGTTCCTGCCCTTCCTCCTTATGATTGTCCACCTTTAAAGTGGACTTGACAGGACAGTACTTAAAATAGAAAGCTATCTTGGTGGCTGAAACCCTCCATTCGGTCTTGTAGAATTCTAAATTCATCCCAGATATTCCTTTGAATCTACTTTGCCTCTGTCAACACCAGCCATCAATATAAAGGCTACTTTGAACATTTTGTTAAAGAAGGAACCCTGGACCCTGGATCTGATCATCTAGGAAAACTCTGCAGCAAAAGATAGATCTCAGTGGACTTTGCCTGTGTGAGGACTAGCAGGGATAAATGCAGACTAGTAAATAGGGAGCTGGATATGGAAGAAAATGTATTCAATGTTTTAGTCTCAGCCCTCTGTGATTATCTTTAAACTATGAACTTTGTGGTAAACAAAATGAGGAATTTGAGGCATTTTCTTTATGGTGAAATACTGGAGAATGGAAAAACAATTATATTACAATACTGAAGAGAGGTGTTTCTGCCAAGTTGTGGGGCTTAACGTCTATGATCACAATGGACTTTGCAAAAACTGAATGGCAAATGAAGGGTACTGAGGGAAGGCTGCATACTGCGTAGTAATTACTACATAGTAACTAAGGGAACCTTCCTTCCTTCCTTCCTTCCTTCCTTCCTTCCTTCCTTCCTTCCTTCCTTCCTTCCTTCCTTCCTTCCTTCCTTCCTTCCTTCCTTCCTTCCTTTCTTGCAGCATCCCTTTCATAAAGATTGTTCTGCAGAGACAGGGAGGAGTTTTATAAACTACAAAATGGTTGGTTGCTCACTAGATTACCTTTTTCTTCCCTCATCTCCTCTGTTTGCCTTTGAAATGTACAATAAAGTGTTTGATTTATAGAATATCCACAAGAGAATGAGACAGTTAATCTAAGTGGTCACCAAAGGAATAAAGATGTTGAACTAAAGCAAAGAACACATAGTTCCCCTTCCAGACGGGAAACTTTAATTGATAGAAAATATATGAAGAATTGAGAAATGCCTCTTTGAAAGGTAGGAAGATGAAGGTACAGCTTGGTAAACAGCTGTGCCGAATCTGGCACCCTTCAGACAAGTTAGGAATAGAACTGGAAAAACATTTAGCTCACATGGGTAGGGATAGGAATTCTGGTGGATAGAATAGGAATTCTGGGGATGGTATGTTTCAGCTTATATGGAGGATATCAAGTTATAGAAGGCTGCTACAAAAGAAATGTCTAGCATTATGTCTGGCATTTGTTTAGATGGTCCTTTTTGCTTTGGCTAAATTCAGATCCCAAGTTTACGTTTTGGTGGATTTAATGCCATTTATTGAATGTAAATGGCTCCACCTACTCTAAGTAGAAGAACAGTACCAGTGACTTTATTGAACCCTCTTTCTGAGGACTTTCTGGATAGGTATTGAACATGCAGACTATTGTAAGATATAAAGCTCCAAAAGAAAAAAGAAAAAAAGAAAAGAAATTCTAGTTGTCTAGGCCAGTATTTCTCAACCTTGGCAACTTTAAGATGTGTGGACTTGAACTCCCAGAATTCTGGGAGTTGAAGTCCACACATCTTAAAGTTGCTAAGGTTAAGAAACACTGGTCTAGGCCAATCTGGATGACACTCAGGGAATTTGTCTTGCCATAATACATAACTCATGAGACTCCTCCCCAAAACTGGATGTTTATAAATCTACAGAGGTAGGATGATCAACTATTTCAAGAGCAATATAATGATGCACAACAAACCTGAACGAGCTCATTTGGGTGTCTTTGGCAAGAGCTTGCTCATTACTGTCTCTAATGTGGATTGGAAGACATCTGATATGAAGTTCATAATTGAAATGTTATGAGAACTTCAGCATATGGATCCTTCACATCCACTTAATTTCCAGTTTAGTAATAATTTTATGTAATGAGGAATTATTAATAATACGTGAAAAACTAAATTGACGTAATCACCCCAAAACCATAATATGACACTTGCAGTATAAAGGATGATATAATTGCAGGTGTTTTTAAATTTTTCCCATAAATATGTATGATTAATATTTTAATAAAATATTTTATTTTAAAACTAGTGAATGAATAAATTATATTAATCCGTAAAAGAGAAGGGAAGAAGGAGATTTGTTTGATATCAAAATATTTTCTTGATATGGAATTAATTCTCAGGATGTGAAAAAAATATTAATTCAGAAAGGAGAGTTGAGTCGGAAAGCTGAAACTCAGAGATGTGACCTCAGGGGAAGCCTCTTTACAACCATTTTAAGTTAGGGCACTGCAAATGCAAAGACTATTTCCAACCCCAAGAACGCTCTTGCTTCATCCTATGTGTGATAAGACCTCTTCCATTTGCATCTACCATGGCTTTGCCTTAAAGCAGTGTTGTCCAAACTTGGCCACCTTAAGATGAGTGGACTTCAACTCCCAGAATTCCCCAGCCAGCCATGCTGGCTGGGGAATTCTGGGAGTTGAAGTCCACTCATCTTAAAGTGGCCAAGGCTGGACAACACTGGCTTAAAGAAATGTAGAGAAAGCAACCTCTGGCTCCAAACTGTTGCCTTCCCCTGTCTACCCATGCCCTATTATATTTATTTATTGCATTTATTGACTTTATCGATTATATGATATTATTCTTAAGTAATTCATTAATCATCTCACACAGAGTGACTCTGGGTGGCGTATGACAATTAAAAAGGATAAATACATAAAAAACAGTTACAAATAAGAAAACTATAACGTATTATATTATATTATTATTAATATTATTATATATATATATATAGTGTATTGATTATATTTGGAAATTTTCCCTTTTTAGTTAAACCTATTTAACCACTCTCAATATAATAATAATAATAATAACAACAACAACAACAACAGTAATAATAACATAATTCACCATTGTTAGAAATTCACGCAAAAAGAGAAAAATGATGCAGTGTGGTGCAAGTTTCACTTATCTTTTAAAATATATTTTTTAGATTTTTTATCTTGCCTTTATTATTTTTATAAATAACTCAAGGCGGGGAACATGCCTCATACTCCTTCCTCCCCCTATTTGCCCCACAACAACAACCCTGTGAGGTGGGTTGGGCTGAGAGGGAGTGACTGGCCCAAAGTCACCCAGCTGCCTTTCATGCCTGGGGCGGGACTAGGACTCACGGTCTCCTGGTTTGTAGCCTGGTGCCATAACCACTAGATAAAACTGGCTCTCTTTTTTCTCTTTTTTTTAATTTATGGAAGAGTGACAGCTGACATAATATGAGAATATTTATTTGCATTTATTATAGTCATGATGAGATTTCTGCAGGAAATCAAAGTAAGATCCAACCATTATTCTTGCTCAGAACATGGCCAGCAGCTAACTGGCTTACCTTAGTGAGGTTGGTGGTCTTCATTTAGCCAGTGGTAACATGTTCTGAATTCATTTCCGGGTCCCTGAACTGTATCTATACTGAATCTCTGGATGGGAGATGTTGGATGTTCTGTCTTCGGTGTGACTGCAGCCCTAAAATAGTTGCAATGTAGAAGGTGGAATCAGTCTGGACCAGTGAATTGAAAAAAATGTAGCTAAAGCAAAATTACAGCTGATAAATTGAGCTATCTAGCTCCATTGCAGTGTCTGAAAGAAGTGAATCAGGTTCACTTTCTATGCAAGCTGTGGATTCCATGTTGTGCCAGGTGTTGTGAGTATGTGTATTAAGTGTGTGTGTGTGTTTTAATGGTGACAGGCACTTTGAAGAATGAGTTGTGTGCTTCTGGGCTCAGTGACACAAACAAAGCACCAAGTCCTATGTTTGGATAAGTTTGTAGGGCTAACTATTCATTGCCTTAATACTTGTTTATCTCTTGCAGTAATTTTAGTAAATGTCTTTGATTTAACCACTTGTATAGAGCTGGCCTTTGTTTTCTCCAGTATAGTAAACAAAAGGATTTTTAAACAAAAAGAAATAGAGAATGAATTAGGATAAAGGATGCAATGACATCTTATTGTAATCTAAAGAGGAAAAAAAAAAAACCCATTGAAATATGCTCCTAGCAAATGTATTTAGCACCATAGCTTATTTTTTCTGAAACGAACTAAACAGCAAAAATGTTTATTTTATATAAGATATGGCTGGGCAAGAGAGAGATTCATTTATCTTCATTTTTGTACTTTAAAATCCACATACTTTAGTTCACAGTGAAGCACTAAGCTGAATGTTAATCATTTTTCCATTGTGATCTGCATTAAATTTAGACTGAATGTGCCCCTGCTAATATTATCTTGTTTTAATTCCAAGCCAAACTGGAATAACTCAGGCTTACAGAAACCTTTCCATATGGAGTAGTATCAGTTTGTAAAATTGTTTTGCTCTGTAAATAAGGAATGTTTCCCATTTCAGAATGTGCAAGGGCTAAGGTACTAAATGAGAATGCTAGTCTTTAAGAGCCAATGTGCTACAGTGGTTACAATAATATATTGTATTCAAATATAGGAAACCCAAGTTAATTTCTGAAGCTCAGTAATCCAGCTTGCTCTAGCTAGTAGAGCTGGATTTTATTTCCCATCATCCCAACCAATGTTGCCACGGCTCTGCTTCTTTCTGTAATGGTATGTGGGAATGACCTTGGGAGATGAGGGGAACAGATGCAGCCTAGGGAATGATCAGATAAGAGGGAGCATAGCCCACAGCTGCATAACAGACAAAGAAACTCAGAAAGGAACTTCCCTAACTTATCAGGCTGTAAAAGAGACAGTGAGATATTTGTAGTTTCAGACTTGCAAAATTCTATTAATGTAGACTTACAATAAAGTAGAATTAGCTCATCTGGTTGTAGTTCCTGTCTGGTCTGACATCAATCTTGCATGCAGTTGCAGGCTATGCCCCCTCTTATCTGACCATTCCCTAGGCAGCATCTCTTCCCCCCATCTCCCAAGGTCATTCCCACATACCATTACACTTTCAGCCATATTAGATATAAAATAAACGAGGACATATCTGTAGTAAGGTATGTATATGTTTCTCCAGGAAAATAGCAGCAAAATCCACATAATGACCACTTGTCACATGGCAGAGAAACAGGGGCCATAAAGTTATTATATGGAAACATGACTGGCTTCTAAATCATGTTTTAATGTGTCAATGGAAATTTAAGTCAAATTCCCAAGAAAATAAAAAGAGGCAGCTGAATTGATGATCAGGAAAATTAATGCCCATGTTGTTATATTAAATGGATGAATCTATGTAATCTACGTAACTCTCAGAGCTAACAAACAATATATTTTTGATGATCAAATCAATACCAAGAGCTGAACTGGTACATATTTTTATTCCAGAGAAATATTACATGAAATAAGATAAAATTAAGATAATGCCTTCCGTGAGTCAAGTTTCACTCCTGGTGATTACATAGACACATAGTTTCCTTGGCAATACAGAAGTGATTTTATTTTGGCCTTCTAGGATATTTGTTTGACTTTTCCATCTAGTTTACAGCCCCGGGATTTCCTTGTAGTTTCCCATCCAAGTACTAATGAAGTTTGGCCCTACAGTACTTAGGTTTTCAAGATCATTCAAGGTTGCCGTGTGCCACCACCATAAATTTTCACAAACTATAAACACAAAAATAAGGTTTTTAGCACCTTAAGTTCTATAAGAACAAACTTTCATCAACTAGGAATCACTTAATCAAATGGTAGCCCCTGCAAGCATAGGCTATATACAAGCTCATTGCATAATTCTATCATTAGATCTTCATGAGACAGAAGATTATTTCTAGTCTCCTGTCCCTTACCTTCTAGAGATATGACCAGGATGGGCCTCCCAGTATCACTGTAAGTCCGACTGGGTTAGGCTTTTGTACAGTGTTTACAAAAAACACGTTCTGAAGACAGTTCTAAGTCAAATAGCCACAGAATCTCTTTTAAGCCTGCATTCAAACTGTTCAACAAATCTGAAGTAAAGACCTGAAACCAAGCGGATCTCAACATTAAGGAAGCTGTCCATGACAAAGTTCGTGGAGTTGTCAGGAATTGTTTTAAATGTATACAGATTTAGAAACATGTTTGGACTAATGTTCTCAGAACTTTCAGTAGCTTTAGCCAGTAAAGATACTTGTTTTGAACTATATGAAATTGTCAGCCTATCTTCAAAGATATGCCAGTGTGCAAAGCAGCATGCTTATTGAAAGGGGACATTCAATATGTGAACACCAACATCAAATTATCTCTACCTAGGTCAGAATAGTAGTTTGATCATGAACCTAAGCTAGCAAAAGCTGCCCTGTGCTATGGATGTTTTTTGCGTTTCCACAGTGGAAAAAAAAGGATCAAGAATATCCCAAACAATGTATCCAATCCATTAATGGATGCACAACACCTTTTAGAAGGCACTGAGCACCAGATTTTATCTGGATAGATGAATCACTCCTAACAGTACTCTTGTGTTGTCTAGAGTGAGTTTCAAGTCATTGATCTTCATGCAATCCATTACTAGGATGAGAATAATTTATTGATCTTCATCAAGTCTTTTCCAATTCTTTGATTTAGCACCCACATAACTTCATTTAATTTTGATAAAAAGGAGATACAGAGTTGACTTATGTATTGATAGCACACCTTCATATGACCTCACTCAGTCCATCTTGAAGAACATGGGAAATAACTTGCACTTTAGAGGAAGTAAATGCACAGGTGCCACCACAGAATCAAATGATATTCCTCCTGACCTGCTTTCTGGAATTGCTTGTTCAAGTAGGAGGAAAACCCAGCTCAGAAAGTCTATGTAGAAGAATACCACAGACAGTTTAGTATAAAAAAGTTTCTAAGAGGTCAACAGAATTTTTCTCCAATCTCTCTCCAGGAAATGCTAATTTTCATACCAAACTGCAACTGGAATTGCTTTTTCTTCCATAATTACACAGTACTTGATAGCAATTTAAATGGGAAAAACTCCTGATGATATGTAAATAAGTTATCCCATAACCAAATAAGGGGGAAAATCCTCAAACATTTTGTATTAGGGAGCTTTCCCAGACATTATTTTATCTTTCTTGCCCTCAAGTGTAGACAAAGATATGAAAGCTAACTGGAAGACCTTAAGATCTTTAAACCAGGGTGAAAACAACAACAAAAATGGTTTTAGCTTTGTGTCTTTAAATAGGTCTGACAAAACCATAAGTCATTTTATGGAGAATGTTTAAGCAAAAGACAGCCACGTTATTGGCTATTAAAATTCAGGGAGAAGAACTTGTTCCCAGAGAGTGAAATGAAAATCCCTTTTTACTGTTCATCTGATGACCTCCTACTGAATGCAACCAAACCAACTGTAAAGACAGAATATGTACTTTGCAGAGAAGTTGCTTCTTCTTTTTCATTTGTGGGTGTCTGCATTTAATGAACTCAACAATCATGACAAAGTTGAGAAATCAGCATTGCAGATGTGTCAGGGGAACTTAGGTGGCAGCCACAAAAAGGTGAACCTAGGCTGATTAGAAACAGCCTTGTCAAAAATCAGGATTCTGGTAGCACCTTTTCAGGCTAACAACTTTCATTAAAAGGCATAAGCTTTTGTGAGCTTCAGCTCACTTCATCAGATGCAGTGAAGTGACTAGATTGAAGTAGGATTTAAATTGGGATGAGGCAGCCCCCATCAGTCTAGTCACTCCATTGCATCTGATGAAGTGAGCTGTAGCTCACAAAAGTTTATGCCTTTTAATATAAACTATTAGTCTAAAAAAGTACTACCAGACTCCTTGTGATATGGGGCTATCATAAAGTAACACAGACCTCCTCCTACAAGACCTTGCCAGTACATATACTGTACATACATACATACATACCTACACAGTTTTAGTTAGCTAAGGATCTGAGAATCTAATAAGAGTTAAGAATTAATTAACGTTGTTCCTTCATTGCTGGTTTTCTTGAGATGCAAACACATGTTACATTGGAAATGAATATTGGTAATGAATGTTGGTTTAGATTAAATGATAAATAACAATTGGTTGGCTACATATAAGTCTTGGGAGGGCTCTGGTCAAAGCAGAAAGTGGGTGTGTCTAAAGTAGAAGACCATATTTACTGTAAACCCTACCTATAAATTGAATTCCCCATATTCATTTTCCAACCTGTCCAGTCAGTAGCAATAATTAATAATGCTCTGGGGGTAACACAAAAAGATCTCAGAAGACTGCTTGTGATCCCATGGTTTGGTTCTTTATTTCGTGCACTAGCCTTAAGCAAAAGAGAATGGAAGAAAAGGCTGGAAAAACTAGCATTGCTCTTTCACAGACAATGATAACACCATAAACCTTATTGTAATTAAGTCAAATGTTCAGCCTGATTATGTGCATGCTTACACTCAGGTAAATCTAATTAAGTTCAGTAGTGTTTATTTCCTATTAAGCATGCATGGACTTGGACCAGCAGGATCAGGACAACAGTACTGCATTTCTTCTGTGCCAGCAAGAGCCATAGTTTTGTGGGTTTTTTAACAAGTTATTTTCCACAGAGGTTTTATTATTATACATTGGTTTTCTTACTGTGGCCAAAGCCTAGCAACACAGGAATTGTTTGCAATCTTACACTGTTTTCATAATACAATCCTAGATATGTTTAGTGAGAAACAAACCCTACTGTTTAATGGAGCCTGTACTGTACTATTAAATATGCTTGCTAATTCTCTGTCAAATTAGAAACCCATAGAAGGGAAAGAAGAAAGAAAGTTAGTCTATCCCAAGATGCACATTTGCCTCTATCTGGTGCTCCATGACCATTGCAGACTGATTGGAGGAGATCACAGGGTGTGAAGAATGTGAGCAAAGTTAAACTTAACTTGATGTGAGAGCTAATAAGGAGATAATATATGAGTAGATCAAAGTGTCATGGGTGACACTTCAGACGACAATTCAAAAAATACTTTAAAACGGTATGGAGAGGCAAAGCACTATAGCATTTGGCCATGTGAATAAAGTAATTTTAACATGCTTCTATAAGATCATGTTTTGACTAGACTGAAGAAGTGCATCATGAATTTGGTTATTACAGATAGCAGGCTACTGCTGCTGCTACAATTCTTATTCAGCTGGCCTATCTATCATCTATCTATTGTCTGTCTGTCTGTCTGTCTGTCTCTCTCTCTCTTGTGTCATTGTCTCCCATAGATGAACAACATCTAATATCTGTAGTGAAACTGAATCCCTTTGCAGCAGTGATGGCATGCTAGAGACCAGGGTTTGGCAAAAAAAGAAAAACAAAACCAAGCCATTCTGCTAGATTGTTAAAAGAAGGAAAAGTACGTATTACTGCCCAGTCAAACTACAGAGAATAAACACAAGGCTAGAAGCCCAATTACAGCATCACTGAACAACCTTTGGAGAATAGTGCCCTCTTTGGTGTTAGCTAAGTAGTGACAGCCTCAATTTTTTTTTAAAGATGCTCTAAGACAATGTTTTCCAAACTTGGCAACTTTAAGATGTGTGGACAACTCCCAGAATTCCTCAGCCAGCATGCTGGCAGGGGAATTCTGGGAGTTGAAGTCCATACATCTTAAAGTTGCCAACTTTGAAAAACACAGCTCTAAGACCATCATCAGAGCCAAAGTTATTGGCAATGCAGAAGGCCAGCGGTGACACTTTCAACAAATTCTATTTTACTTGAGAAGATAGTACCCATTGATGGAATCTCTATTACTTAGAAAATTGATTTACATACAGCATCAGTCTAATAGCTGAAAGTAACTACAAGAGATTGAAGCTTAAGCCAGCCTAGTAACCATGTTTTTAAAATCATATACTGAAGACCCAATAGCCATCGTGGGTTGCTGTGAATTCACTTTGAAATATAAAGGCACTTTACATGATTTTAAAGCAGTAGTATTATCAAATCTGAGAGCCAGTTTGGCATAGTGATTAAGGCTCTGAGCTAGAAACCGGGAGACAATGAATTCTAGTCCTGCCTTAGGCACGAAGCCAGCTGGGTGACCTTGTGCCAGTCATTATCTCTCAGCCCTAAGAAGAAGACAATAGCAAGCCACTTCCAAAATCTTGCCAAGAAAGCTGCAGGGACTTGTCCAGGCAGTCGTCAGGAGTCAACAATGACTTGGAGGCACTAAATAAGTAAATAAATAAAATTACCAAATCTTCAGAGAATTGTCCTGGGCCTAGAAACATTTGAAGATGTACCAATAGTCATTTGTGTTGACTTAGCCAATATAGAACTATCCCAGGGGAAAAATTACTTCTATAGTTAAGCAAAGAATACCATGTTTTTCATGATATTGGATATTTCCCAATAACCGATCAATAATATGCAAACTGGTAATACATACTTAAATGCACTAGTTGAGAACAAATAAAACTGAACCAAATGAAAACTAGAGGAATTATTTGCCATATTTAAGAACTGACTGAATGGGTTCATTCCATGGTTATAATTCATAAGAAAGATGGAAGTCTGAGAATTTGCATGGACCCTCCCCCCCCCCCCAATTAAATAAATGTGTTCAAAGAGAGTATTATCTCATCCCAACATGAATGGAACTTAGTAGAACTGGCAGGAACAAAGATATTTTCTAAGCTGAATGTATCAGCTGGTTTGGGCATGTATCAACAGATGAAGAAACCACACACTCATGTACATTTAATATGCCATATAATCAAATATAGATTTAAACATATCCCTTTTGGGTTCTGTTCAGCTCCTGAAGTGTTTCATCACTCCATGCAACAACTGGTGGAAGGTACTCCACAAATCATTGTATATATGGATGACAGGTTCTCAAATATTACATTGAACAAAAGCAAAGTGGAAGTTCAAGGAATACAGTTTTTCACAAATACTAACAAAAATGTGGAATTGAACCAGACCAGACTAATGTAAAGAAACTTGTAGTTATGCCAGAAGAGACATTCCATAAAGAGGTTCAGAGGATCATGAGAATGGTAAATTATTTCTTGAAAATCATTCACAGTCTGAGTGTCAACACCACAAATATGAGGGCATTACTTTGCATCAAATTATTATTATTTTTAATGTGACAAAAGTAAAAGTGAAATCTGAAATGTAGTGGTAGCCATCATATTAACTGTAGTTTGGTATTTTTTTCAATTAAATCAAATATACGTTTTGTTCTGGCGGAAGATATCCCCATCAACTTCTTGGAGGCCTGGTTTAACCCTCAGCTTGAACAATATTGCACATAACTATTCTGGAAGTTTAGGTTAGGCAAAGCTTAGTTTGCACAATATTTATGTATTGCATCCATATGCTGGTCTATGACCAAAATAAAATTGATTGATTGATTGCATCCTTTTTAAAAATCACAATAAGCTGCTTTAAAATAGACAAAATCATTCAGTGAAATACACATACAAAATCATAAAAAAATTTCAAAAAACAAACAGCACACATGCTAGTAGCCTAATTAAAAGTGAAGTTTTTATTTCTTGCTGGGTGCTTTGCAGAGCCCTTGTCTTTGTCATCAGTAGCTTCATTATGCAGGAAACTTCAGTGAAGGTCAACTGAATAGAATAAAAGGGTAAAGCGAGGAGCTCGTATTTCAAGGCAGGGAAAGAGATGAGCTTTAAAACCAGGTGCCTCCCATTCTAAGAGATGGCAGATAATCTCCTTGCATTTGGGATTATTGGTTTGTATGATTCCTGTAGTTTATAGGACCTGGTTTATTGCCCTGTGAAATGAGGGCATAAAAGCATGGGGCCTTTATGTCTCTAAATGTCTAAATATTCGCAAGGTAAAACTTGCTTGTTTTCTCACCATAGTGTCCTTCCATTCTTCGGTACAGAAAAATTCTGTCTTCCCCACACAGAATGAAAATCAGGGTTTCTTCCACTGCTATCATCTACATTTCATATCACTCTCATATATATGACTTACTTGCATGATTTAGCCCCAGCTTGTTGATGTCCTAAAATATAATTGTTTGATTGACATAAGGTAGGCAACAATAGATAGCTGTGAAATACATTAAATGCTTAGGAATATGTTGTGCCTTCTGTTATAATATAAAATCCATCTATTCTGGTTGATAGGTTTTAACCTCACACAGAATACTTTAAACTCCATTTGGACTTGTGCCTACAATCACCTTAGCAAAGTCTCTTAAGTAACTGCGCACAGCCTAATTAGTATGCATTATCAATTAACAAACTTAATAGCCGGCAGATTGATTAGATCCTCTGTTGCAGGGGCAGAGCTGAAGCGCAACAGAATGAAAAATCATTGCACGCATTCACTGCTGCTTTGTTATTTTCTCAGGTCTCCTTCTCCTCCTCTACATTCCTTTAATTAATGCATACATATGGTTCTGAATATATTGTAAACCAGAGCGGGTTCAAACTCTTAATAACATTTACTTGCAGAAGGCGAAAGAGAGAAAAAATGCTCAGCCCGTTTCCACCCACATTTTCCTGTTAGGATGGAGAACTAGCCCAACCCATCAGCTGGTTCTGATGAATGACTATAGAAATACACAGGCAAGCAAACACCGTACAATATGAAGTTCTGTCTTTGAAACGGTGAGGATTGTTCAATAGTTCATTCATGGTAATTGACGCGATTCGTTGCTTTCAATGCCTTAAAGAACAGCAGAAAAAGGCCAGGTTCACGTCTCACCATAATATAGTTTATTTAGTTTTTGTTTAGCGTGTGAAGAGAGCCTTGTCACTGTGATTCAGAAACGATGGTTTCTGATTTGGCAGGCTGTGTGAACTTAGTCAACTGAAATTGGTTTAGTGAATAAAACATAACTTAATACAAAAGATGAACCAAGTCAATATGTTGCATTTCTTAAATCTTCTTGTATTTTTTATGACCTGGAAAACTATGAATAAATGCAGGGGAAAATGAAGGAAGGAAAAAACAATACCTACCCTAACTCTTTTTGTAAAATTAAACTAAGATATTTTGTGGCCATCATAAAATGTTGTAACTTCAGACCAGCTTTGTCTGTGATAAGCTGTGATGACTTCAAAATGACTTCTGTATGAAGAGGTCATCACAGAAATCCCCACTTATATACTTGTTTCATGGCTTTTGAAGCACAATGTAAGTTGCAGCAGATGCCTGATAATGCTCATGCTTCATTGGAAAAAACTTCAATTCCTATTATAGAAAATAAGTTCTTGTACTTCAGTTCCCCACATACACGTTGGATGAAGTTTGCAGAGCAATACTCAAGATATCTTCCATATGTCATCTTGCTATGTGAACGACTTCGTATGACCAAAATTACTAAGGTGTCCTAGATATTAACATATTAATATTGTTTTCTATTGTTACCATCTTGTTCAGTACTAATGCAAGCTCTTACAGTGGTACCTTGGGTCACGAACGCTTCTGTTCACAAACAATTCGGATCACGAACAGCACCATTCGCAAAATTTTGCTTCCATTCGCGAACTCCGCATCGGGTGACGAACAGGATCCACGGCCATTTTCCCTGCTCTGGCACGTGGTCGTGGCTTCCTGTAGGGAGGGGGACTCTCCCTCCAAACAATAGCCGCCTCCCCACCCACCTTCCTGTCCTCCACGCCAGAAGTCGCCTTGAGCAAGGTTAGCGTTCTCTCTCTTCATAGTGTACTGTACTGTACTTTGTTTCATATTTTTGTGGTTTAAAAAAAAAATACATATGGTTCAGAACGGATTAACCGTATTTACATTGAACCTTATGGGAAAATTTGATTTGGGTTGCGACCAATTCGGGTCGTGGCCAGAGTCACGGAACGAATTAAGTTCGTGACGCGAGGTACCACTGTATTTATATATCTTTTTTCTGGGCCAGTCCAGTTCTTTTTCTAGGAATGTTATGCCAGCAGTAGGACCATCCTGGCTCTATTAGTCATTGACATTTATCCATTTGGTTGGGTTTTCCACCTTTTACATGCCACTCCATTTCTGAAAAGCTTACAAATAACAACATAAAATGCCAGTACAGAAGTGTAACAGCAATAAAGCCTTGATGTCTCATCATTTGAGCAGCAGAATCTTCAAGTTAGAATCTTGTGTGAACACACCACTGTTGCCTCACTTGTATTTTCTCGGTAAAGGCTCCCTTGAGAGTTCATCTCAGCTCCTAGTGATTGCTTAGACGTGTCCATGGAATTTTTCCATGTCTAACCTCTGGCCCTGGGATTTCCTGGGAGTCTCCCATCAACCTGCTCATCAGATTTAACGCTGGTTAGCTTTTTTTTCTTGGCGATTAGCCAAAGGTTGCTCAGTACTGCCACCTATTATGGCACTCTCTAAGTGACCATGCAAGTATAAGTTAGCTGAATAATAGTAATTTGCCTCAGGCCACTCAGTAACTTTAACAGCTGAGCAAGGATTTTAATAAATATGCTTTTTGCTCAGGAAACTAGTTATCTTAGGAAGGGCACTGCTTAGATTTGCAAGCAGCTATAGCCTCTGAGCTGATATAGACTTAGTAAAAGCCAGCCTGGAACTAGTACAAGGGATCCTATACCAGAATGGCTTATTTTTCCTGGGCGGGGCAGGGAGGGTGGATAGATGGATGGGAGTGACATTATCGCAATGGGAAATGGCTTTTTCCCCTAAGATTGGACCCTTATAAGTCTCCTAGTTCTTTTTAAGCATAGTTCTTTTTATGTTTCAGTTTTTTTGACAATACCAATAAAATAATATTCAAACAAAATCTAAAAAAAATGGAACAAAAGGACAGAAGAAGATGGTTTGAGAAAGTGTTTTTGACTAAATAAATCAGAAATAAAAATATATTGGACATTGCAGACTATGATGACGAAGTCCCAATAAAGAAAAGCTAGCTAAATATTCTCATATTTATCTTCTTTGAGCTCACATTGACGTGTTGTCAGTTCAAATAAGATTAGGGAGTGCAAATCAGTAATCCATTCATTGCTAGACGGAAGGTGACGCCTCCGCCTACCAGTGTTGAAGCATTACAGCCATGCTGAGAATTGTGATGAGAACATCAGCACCACCTGCCATTAACTGAAATGAGCTGTCTTAAGAATGTATATTGGGTTGAATCAGAGACCCATCCAGGGAAGGGGCCAGAAATTGCTTTGTGATCAGGGACCCTTTTTTTCATCTTTTTTCAGCAATTGAGGGTTGTGGGCATTGATGTAATTACTTCACTGAAGTAGGGCAAGGGAAGAACTTTCCATGTCCCACCTACAAGATCACCAAGATCTGGATTTTTTAAAAAAGTGAGTTCAACTCACTGAATTTTTGTAGGAAAAAACATGGGAAAATAGGCTGCTCTTACTTAGCTATTTGCCATGAAATTTCAGCAGTGCAGTCTCAGAAAGCTCTGTGAATTGCAAAAAGCAACAGTAGCTACTGGGTTCATTACTCTTGTTCTAGAAATGATCCAGCATCCTAATCCCTACAGCTATTAACCTTTGGGAAGTAATAGATGGAAGATGAAGGCAAAAGATCTTCCTTATCTTCTGTTGCTAGCTTGTAGTGAACAGCCTCTAATTAACGCATCATAGCTACTAGACATTGGCAAATATATCCTCCATAAATATGTTAATACTGGATTTATATAACCAATTTAAGATGGTAGCCACTACTATATCGTGTGGTAGTTAGTTTCATAAATTAATTATACACTGTGAGAAACAGTTTTCCTTTTCATGTTTTCTAGAACTGCTAATTAATTTTATTGAATAACCACAAGTACTCATTTGTTTCACCCTCATTTTAATTCTTCAAACTTCTCTTATTTTCTTACAGTGCAATCTTATGCATGTTTCTTTAGCAGTGCAGCCTCTTGGTTATATGGGATTTCAAAAAGCAAGCTTAAGATTGCAGGTTAATCTCTCTTTCAACACTTTCCTTCTGCTCCTGCTGCCAACTTTCTGCCCGGATGGTATTCAAGCTATTAACAATAACATGAAACAAAATGTGATGCAAACATTTAAAATAACTGTTCATTCAAACTGAACAGGACTAAGTAAAAAGGGTCAAATCCTACAGATCTTCCCAAATCTTTTGTCCTAGAAATGAAAAGGGACTGTCAGAATTCCCAGTCAAAATGGTAGAAGACTGAAGGTCATACTGGTTGGGAATTCTGGGAAATATAATTCCAATATAATCCCAATCTACCAGAAAGCAATCAGTTGGGGAAGGCTGCTGCAGATATTTCTTGTATAGAAGATGGTCTCACCCCTTGATTATCATTATTGCTCAGCTTATACTTTTTTCCATTGTCCTGATATCCTCTCCAGTAAAAGAATGACTAAATAAACATTTAAGTAGATGGTTAGATAGATGTAAAAAGTAAGTAAATGGATGGCAAATATTTGAATTCATAAACCTGAAACATGCATTTCAAAAAGATAAAACTCACTTTGGTTGCTTTTGGAAAGAGTTGGAACTATTTGCTTTAGGCTCTATCAATCATTTATTCCTTGCAGTCCCTAATTTACTCACTGTGTAAAAACTGTTGGCTTGAAGTTCTTCCTTTATCAAAAGTTGGTGCCCCCTTGTTCTTGTATTTGACATTCTCTCAAATTGCCTTGAAACAATTATCTTCCCTATTCCCCTTGGAATTTTCTATTCTTTAATGAGGTTCCCTCTTAATCTCTCATTTGCTGAAAGATACCTTGCTGAATAACTAAGAGCTTTAAATCTCTACATTCTTCTTGTTACTGCCTGCCATACATTCTCCAGACCTGCAACAGCCTTTTATAATAAGGTGACTGGAATTGTACAGTTTCCTAAATGTGTGTGACTGAATTCCTTTAATGTGCAACTAAAATTCTCCCATGTTTATGTGCAATATAGCTCTCCTTGATATACAAAGTATTTGAAATAATTTTTCTCTACTCTCTTTTTCTAGCAAACATAAGACTGAGAATTTAGCAGATCATTGGACTTTCTGCAGAACACAGATGGTATATAATAAGGAATAAGGAATACAATTAGAGATGCCAGTTTTGAAGAAAAAAGAGTGTGTATTGATTGGATCAGCACTAGACCAAAATGTTATGTTAAAATTATAGGTCAAAGGCACATTCATGTGACTAATTTTGCCTATTGCTGGAACCTTGGTAAAAGAAAGAAACAATTTATTCTGTCTTAACAGAAAAATCATAGGCACTTGTCTAAGAAGGTATTGAATATGGCCAGATACCAGTAAGCACAGATCATCTTAGGCTACTGAATGATGTTTTGTATATGCCACTGGTTTCCCCAAATATGGACTACATGGATTATTATGATAAAGAAGGTTTGTCAGGGTAATTGAGGCTGGATTCTATTCATTTCCATTCAGTAACATAACCTAGCCCCAAACAAGAAAATATGAAATACATTCCCGGTTCAGGAACTGAAGTGGCCATGATCTCTCTGGTTGTTGACAGCTTAGCTGACATTGTTAGAGAGGGTAGCTCACATTAGAAATGAAGGGTTCTTTTGTATCTATAAATGAGCAACAGTTGTTATATATGCAGTATCTTCATCAGAAAACTACTTTTTTTTTTTTTTTTTTTTACTGTCTCTGTACCTTGTCAAGGCTGGCTTAAGATTTTCACCAAGGTGAAAATCAAGATGTACCTTCTTCCATGAAATGTCCTATGACAATCAAACTAGTTGTTAAATATTACTTCCACACTTACTTGCAGTGGGACAGCATCTTCTGCCACTTATGAGAATAGCAGTCTAGTTGGGGTATCACAGGTAGATAGTAAGATGCAGGTAAGATGGACCATCTGAAGCAGCAGCCTCACTCACCAGGATAAAGAAGGAAAAGACTTACTCCTACTGTGGTTAATCTGGGCTGCAACAACCCAGATGACCATTAAAGGGCAGCAAAGATATATGAATATACTGTATATCATATCTAGTATGTAGTGGTTAAAGTATGATTTTTTGGGAGAATAGGTAAAGATACACCCAGGTGCTGTCTACAATATCTCACCAAGTAACTTACAAAGAGAAGTACTCTGTCAGTCCTAGACAGTTATTTTAATGGATCCCTCTTTTAAATGTTTACATCAAGGTCTACTTTTATTTAATTCTTCAGTAAGAAGTAATGTAAAAGAACAAAACTAAAATAACTATCAGAGGCATCTATCAAATAAAGTCACTCAGATCTGCTCTGAGTTGAACTGACTGTGCAGGTTCTCTGAAGTAGATGTAAACTCAGTTATTTGGGAAAGGTTTGAGCCTCTTAGTCCTAAGGAAGTGGTCAGGATCCTTGCAGCTGTATGCGTGGCCATCTGTGTATTAAATCCATGTCCCTCCTGCCAGGGTAAGGTCTCCTGAGAGATGATGTATAGTTGGATTCAGGCAATGATAAATGTATTCTTGAGGGAGGGGGTGGTTCTACCAGCTGTTAAAGAGGTGATGGTCAGTCCCTTCCTCAAGAAACCATCACTATGATGATGGAGAACTTCAACCTTCCCTTTTTAAGGAAGGTTGTTGAGAAGGTGATTGGTTTGCAGCTTCAGAAAGCCCTGAAAGAAACAGATTATCTGTTTCTGACCCTTTTCATTTGGCTTTCAGACTAGGATATAGTACTGAGATGGTGTTAACTGTTAGTAAGTGTAATGGTATGTGGGAATGACCTTGGGAGAGAGGGGGAAGAGCTGCAGCCAGGGCAATGGCCAGATAAGAGGCAGCTTAGCCCACAGAAGGAATGTGGGCATGGCAAACATCTCTTTCAGACTTGCAAGATTGATGTCGGTCTTGCAAGGTGATCCAGACAAGAAGCACGCCCAGAAGTACTAGCTCTACTTTATTGTAAGGTTGTTACCTTAACAGAATCTTGCAAGTCTGAAAGTATATTTCTTCCCCATTGCCTTTACAGCCCAAGAAGCTAGGGAGGGTCCCTTCTGGGATGTTTGCCATGGCCACATTCCTTCTGTGGACTAAGCTGCTTCTTATCCGACCATTCCCCTGGCTCCAGCTCTTCTTCTTGTCTCCCAAGGTCATTCCCACATCCCATTACAGTAAGTAAGTAGCTTATTGCAGTCAAAGGACCCAAAGACAAGCATAATAACAAAGAAGAAGACAGCATACATTTTGTTCCTCCTTGTCAGCATTAGCACTTAGAGAACACACACACACACACACACACACACACACACATACACACACTTTGATCGTTATTCCAAAAGGAGCATTGTAAAAAGGAGCTGATTGATTGTTTATGTGCCATCAAGTTGTCAACTCTTAGCGACCACATAGATAGATTTTCTCCATGATTATTTGTCCCTAAATAGCATTAACTAGAATGGACATACACATGAGAGAAGTCAACACTGGAGATCCTACATATGCGGCACATGAGATGCTTTTCATCTACCAGCAACCCCTGAAATAAAGTAACATATTTGCATTATTTCCATTATTGGTGCTGAAGTATAGCAAAATATGATAATTTATCCCATGTCTTTTGCATAATATGTTGCTAAAGAATAGCAATATTTGGCCCAGGCATCTAGCAGACTTTCAATTATATATGTCTGGGAACAGGGTATCATCAGCACCATTTGACAGAAAGCAGGCAAATAACAGAACTATTAGTGCATCTAAAACATATTACAGTAACAAAAACAGGGTTGCAGATCCAGAATGCCATGACAGAATTATATCAAAAACAATGTCCCTCTGCCTGCTGTTTATTATGTATGAATTACCCATTCGGATGCTTATATAAATGTCTACAATCAGAATTGTTTTTCTTTTACTCTGGAAGCCCTTTTGTCATTCTTTCAAAATGTAGCTAAATGATGGGATGGCTGATGGTTTATTTTAATTGATAAATCCTTTTTATCCATCAAATACTTTGGGCCTCACAAATGTCAAGTCATTTATCCAGCTGTTAGCGTAACTGCTCGTTTTCCATATTTCCGATGGCCTTATTTCCACTTCAGTGCTAAGACGGGCCAAGCTTGAAGGAAATCAATTCTCCCTTTGTGCTAAAAATTAGCATAGCACAAACTAATCAATGCTCTGAAAAACTGCTGCAAATGTTGTGACATTGAACACAATGGAAAGTAGCTAAACTGCTTATTCAGCAAAATGAAAGGCAAAGTAAATATTTAGAACATGACGGGCAGACCTGTGTATATTAATATATAAACCAAACAGAATTAAATATCAGCAACAAGTACTAAAATGAAGCTCTGCAAACTTAAGTCTCAGTGGCATAATGTTATGGGTTGATTGCACAAGCCATGGTTTATAGACTTTCTTTTGAATACAGGAGCAACCTTCTCCATCTGAAGTGTTCAGGTACAAATCCTAGGATTCTCAGCGTGGGCAGAATTACCAGGGCTGTTGGGCATTCTAGGTATGGTAGTACCAACCTAACTGGAAGCACCAGTTAGGAGATGGCCTTCTTTAAACTGGTTGATATGGTAACTTATAAATGTGGCGACAAAATCTATCATCTCAGTAGTACTATCAGAACTTTTATAAACTTGTTCAATCTAGGCAAAATAGAATCGAGGTGACTCAGGCAGTCAGAATCAAACAATAAATTGCCTGGATTGTGTGATCACACAATATATAGTTTGGATTGCATGATCTTAAGTTTTGGGCAGTTGTTTGGTGATTAAAAATAGCAAGCGGAGCCTGGCCGGTCTAGGACTGCTGGAGGAAGGACCTTAAAGAAATAAAATAAATCAATTTGTAATAAATACAGATCTTAAATATGTAATAAAACTTAAGCGTTTTTGTACATAATCTCCTATGTTTACATGCATCTTCTTATTTTATCGTTGATCATTTTGAATGGATATGCCGTTTGCTACGTTAGTAGCAATCACACAAAAAAAGCACATTATAGTTCAGCTAACAGTGGGGTATTCATGCCCACGCCACCTAGCCATATTATAATGGCAAAGTGGAGAATTAAACACAATTTTATGTGACACTTCTGTCCTCCTTAAAAGTAACTCATTAGGCCAGATCAATGTTACTTTATTTACTGAATTTGGAAGCATATTTTCCCCCGCCCTTGCAAAAGGGAGGCAAGTTCCATTTTCAATAGCTACAATGAGAATTTAGGCTTGGTCAATAAAATGTGACTATTCAACATTCAGGCCATGCACCAACTGGTGTAAAGGGAGAGAACACAGCAGGGCTTTAACTTATCACAATTTCACAGCTGTAACCAACACCATGGAATTCAGGGCTGTCGGCAGGAATTACTTAAAAACTGACAACAGTACTGAACTACTTCCCCCCCTTCTTTTTTTCCTTTTCTTCTGAAGTTGTTCATTAATGTTCATGACACATATTAATGTGCACTAAGAAGGGCTTTCTTCGAAGGAAAAAGAAAGGATTAGAAGAAGTTAGAAGATAACACCAGAGGAAAAGCAAAACGCTGTAGGAAGGGGTGGTGGGATGGAAAAGCAGCCAAGAGGGTAGCATTACATGTGCCTAGGATAAGAGGAAGACAAGGGGAATTCCATAAAAATGAGTAAAATCCACATAAAGACCTGTTTGCCTATATTTTTTTTCTGCTGCTGTTCCAATATGATGTGGACTACATCTTCTGACAGTAGTGAAACTCCATAGCAGAATTAGGAAAGTTAACGGACGTGTAGCGGCTGGTGATATTTTTATTTTCCATTTCAGTTATGTTATTTGGCAGGCAAAATTTTTTGTCTTATACTCAGCCCAGCCTAGCCAAGCAGATCAGTAACGTTCCCATTGTTAAGAATTCAGAATATATACACGTATTTATCATGCGATTCCCTTTTGGAGTAAGCAACGAAGTGCAAAATGGTGTAAAAATAATAAGGCAAAGAAATTAGAGGCATGAGATAAGAAAAAGAAAAGGAAACATAGCTAAGACTAATTTATACCAACACAATTCACTATATATCTCCATACCTTTTTGTTGCTGCAAACCATCCTTGTTCCCACTTGTCCATACACAGCTCTTACATTGCCTTTTATTCTTTAAATATCTCACCTCTCTCTTTCTGATGACCCCATGAGCTCTATCCAACCACAACTTGCTTGGTGTTCCCCTTTCTCTCAACTCATTCACTCTTCTATTGGGTATTTGTTTTGCAATTTGATTTGCAAGCATTCTCTAATTCAGGGTTCCTCAACCTCAGCAACCTGCTGGCTGGGGAATTCTGGGAGTTGAAGTCCACCCATCTTAAAGTTGCTGAGGTTGAGGAACCCTGCTCTAAATGACCAAATCATGTCAACATAATTTTTTCATAATGGTCACTCACTTTTTAAAAAATCAGTCCTCATTCATTCAGTACCTATTCATTCTTAACTCTCTCTCTTCTTTTTCGGCCACAGGTATTTTTCAAGGACCCAATTCCCATTGCATTCAACTTACTTTTATGTTCCTGCTCACTGCCCAGCTTTCACTTCTGTATTACATAGTGTGCAGAAGCACACTCTTATTCAGAGCTATTTTTATTTGACAAATGGTCTTCAACAGATCCACTACCTTTCTTCCAGCATTTGCACATTTTAAAACATTGTTCACCCATTTCCCCATCTTCAGTAACATTCTGCCAAGGTACACAAAGAGTTTTCACCATTTTCCCTACAACTACTTTGCTCTTTGATACATTAGTTTTCAGATCCATACTCCTCTTGCATCACACAACCCAACATTTACTGCAAATAATACATGTTCTCAGACAAAACATGGCATCCTTTACATACAAATGCACACATACATTCACATCCCCAATCAGCACACCTCTAATGTCACCACAAACATTCTTTATGCATTTATCCATAAATACATTAAATAGCCAAGAGGACATCATACATCCTTGTCTAACATCTACTCAGCAGTGAACTAGTCACTAATCATTCTGTTTATTCTCTGGAATGTGTTACTTCCTTCTTGTACAGCTCTTATTGCATTCAGCAACTAATCTTCAAATCTATATTCACACAGAACATAGGGCAAGCCCATTCACTTTATCATATATTTTCTCTAAATCAACAATTGCACAATACACTTTTCTCTCACATTGATACATTTCACGTTGATACATGATCTGCTGAATGACAAAAATCTGTTCTGTGTACCTCCTATACAAAGTAAAACTGCACTGCATTTCCCAAATTTTGTTCATTGTCACTTCTCAAATCTTTTTGATCACAATTCTGCAAACCCTTTCCCAGGTACAATGAACACACTAAGCCCTGTAATTTTTGTATTCACTCTTGCTCCCTTTCTCTTTGTTTGGGGAACCAATAACAGCATCCTTATAGTCATCAGGCACAGATGCATACCTCACACTATTATTAAGCAAGTCACACAGCTTCTCTATAAATAAACATATTCAAAATGTTTCTCCAGTAATACCATAGACACTTGCAGCTTTACCATTTTCCCTGAGCTGTCTTTCTCTGGCCTTTAAAAAAAAAGAGTCCAGCAGTACACTGGTTCGTTGTTTTTCCAGTTACTTGAGGTACTGCAAAGTAAGTAGCTCAAGGAAAAAAACAGAAATTTGAAAAACACACACATTTCTGCTACATTTTGAACCAGCAAACTTCAATTCACAAACCAAGTGTTTTAACCACTGCTCAATTGTAGCATTCCTGGTAACAGTTGTTCTAGTAGACATCAGAGACCAACAGGGCAGGAAGAAAGTTTTAATTTTAAAGATGGTTGTTGTATTTGCATCTATGTGCATTTTGATGCTTTAACATTGTATATATGGATATGCACATATTCAACTGCTGAATAAATATTGCATATATTGTATATATATATTCAACTGCTGAGAGTCCTTTGACTGCAGTGTGAAAGAAATGTGAAAAATAAACAAACAAATTTGACTTTGTATGCTGAGCAAGATCTGCCCACAGGAAGAAAGTGATTAAGAATTGCTTTTGGGGACTGAAAAGATGGGATGAACACAGCAACAGGGGAATTGCCCAGTCACCTGCTGTTTAGATGCAATACCTTGAAAACTATTGCCCATGTGTCTCAGCCTAGACAGGATCTTCATATAAGCTTAGAGTCAAGCCAGAATGAGCAAGGACAGGAGCAACTTAAGAATACACTGTAGATATCCCTTCAGTTGAACAGACTCATAACTTCCCTTCCCTTCCCTTCCCTTCCCTTCCCTTCCCTTCCCTTCCCTTCCCTTCCCTTCCCTTCCCTTCCCTTCCCCATGCTGTTTATCATTTATTCCAAATCACCTAATCTTATATATGCCATGGTCGTCACCAGAATCCAGTAAGGAGAAAAGCAAAACTGCTGCCTTTTGAGAGACATCCCAATGCACATTTCAATTATTTTTCCTCATCATATTTAGCAACAAACAAAGTTCAGGATTTGTCTAGGCTGGTTTGTCTGCCACTTCTCCCATACTCCATTTGGGCATCTCCCAAGTTAAAATAACAGAAATAAAGATAGATATGACAGGGCACCAGGGCAGAAATAATCCCGGAGAGGAGGAATTGCAGCCTGCCATGATTATGCAACTAAGGTAGAGGTGGCTGACTGAAATTGACTGTTGCAGGACAACTATGTGTCTTACTTCATGGTGGGGAAATTATTGCAATCACCAAAACTGGGAAATTGACAAATTAGCTATAAAAAAAAGGGCTACTAGATCTGAGGTGCAAAAACCCAGAGAACCCCAAGATTTCAGAGGACCATAGTTAGGGTTTTATATATCTTTGTTATCATCTAGTGGTCATCAAGTGGTTTCCAGCTGAAATCTTGTACAGTAGACCTAAATAAAAGTCCACTTCAACAGCCCTCATTATTTTTGGACATTGCAATGAAAAAAAAGGACTACTGCATCTTAAGATAAAGATAAATGTCAGAAAACTGTTACGGCAATATAGCTCAAATAGGTATCTTCTTCTTCCCAAATGAAAAGATGGAGTTCTATTCTTCTTTATCTTGTTGAAAGCCTGGAGAGAAGATGGTGTCCAAAGTGATGGAGAAGTGATAGGTATGACAGGAACTCAGGAAACAGTACTAATGGAGAGGTCAAATGCTAGGAGAGAAATGGCTGCATGGAACTAGCTGGTGACCAGAGACTTCTCAAACATACCTACCATCACACCTACAACAGGTCATCTGAACTTACCTCTATAATGCTCAAACTGCCACCTTTGTTATGATGAGATCACATTAACATAGAGGCTTATAGTATATTACTTTAAAACTGTACCCTTAATGACAGGCACACTTAAAGTTGTTTGAGTCTTGTACTGGAAATGAAATTGAGACAACAGAGAACTGGAGATCATGAGATCAAGGAGAAAATTTGGTATTTTCAGGGCATGATTGTACCATGGTGAACTACAAATGGGAACTGGGCTTTAATCTGATGTTTTAGCACTTGTTCTTTTCCTGTCATTATTCAGGACTGATTTATTACTAACAATTTTATTCTATTAATTCAAAGGATTAATAGTACAAAGATGCTCAGATTATGGTCTTTGAGACTTCAAATTCTCAATGTTTGTAGTGCCCTGATAGGAAACAAATTTTCTTGCACTTTTTTGGCAGTTTCTCATTATTCACAAAGTAGGTTGTGACTGTATTACCAACAAGTATGTTTTACTTGTTTTGCAAAATGAGAATAAAACCAGTCAAATGAAGGACAAAAAATCTTTAAGGAGAGAAGTCTGAACAGTAAAAGTCTGGACAGGTGCACATAAGCTATTAAACTCAATCGCAACTTGATGGTTTTTATAAACACCAGTTTCCTGCTGGGCTATAATGCATTAGTTGAAAATGGGATCCAGTATTTTACTAGCAAGAGATCCATGATTTGAGATTGGTGGGTGTTTAAGAAGACACCGTGTATGAAAGGGACACACTGGCACTGACTATAGATCCAGGATTCATTCCAGCACACTGTGCCACAAGCCCTCGAAGCCAGCTAATTGGCCATTTGGCAAAGACAAGGGCATAGTGCAGCATTTCTCAATCTTGGCAGCTTTTAGATGTGTAGACTCCAACTCTCCGAATTCCCCAGCCAGCAGTCTGGCAGGGGAATTCTGGGAGTTGAAGTCCATACATCTGAAAGCTGTCAAGATTGAGAAACACTGGCATAGTGAATACAATTTGCCTGCTCTTCCTGTGCCTGACCTACAGGAAACTGGGAGGGGACAGAGTTAATTTTTTTATAAACGGGACTTGATAGGTATTGCTGTGATTGTTGGGTCTGAGGCGAAATCACACATACATGAGATATGCTTCTTTCAGTAGGTATCTGCATTTAGAAGTACACTGCTCCACTTACATGGGGATTTGAAGATTAGATTATAAATGTAATGGGATATGTTTAGACAAAGAATTATTCCTATTTAGTGTATTAAAAACTAGCACTTATGATAGTCTTATTATTTCTAAGACCAGAGATAGATTGGAAGTTATCTATTTTTCATATCTTTTCTTCTTTTACTTTACCTCACTTTTTCTTTTCCTTTTCTTTATATTTTATATTTCAAATTTTCCTTTTCATTTCTAATTTTTAAATATGTATCTTTAAAATCTCAATAAAATATTATTAAAAAAAAAAAGAAGTACACTGCTCCACACTACAGCTTCTGGTGAATAAGGACGTACTTTGTTATGCTGAGAAACACATCCACAAATATTTTTAAGAGCAGGATGATACATGTTGGTCTTGAACTACAAGTCAAGAAATGCTATATGTGTTGCACAAATATTGGCTTTCTAAAGTTGTGGTGTATGAGGACACCATCTTGTCTACTTCTGAGTTAGGAAATCTACAAGACAAATCAGCAGAAAGAGCGAAAGCTCAGAGATGCTGTGTCTCTGTGTGCATTGTGTACTGAAAGGAGGTATACATTCTGGGAAGTGTCTGTGGGGGAAAGTCTTGAAAGAAACAGAGAAAAACTAGAGATGGGTAGTTGCTGAGATAAAAGACGGAGTTTAGAGAGGATGCGCCAGAATTGAGGTTCTACTGAGTGGTTTTGTTTCTGCCATATAATCAGTCTCCCAAGCCGGTTACTTGTCTTTTAGCTTCACCATTTGTCCTTCTGTAAAATGGGTGTTATCTGGTCACAATGATCTCAGCACCCATTTTATGAATGGTACTTCCCTTCCATGGTACCCATTTTTATGACACCTTCCTTCCATAGTAGCCCACTTCTTTAAAATGTCAAATGTGCTTGCCAGCTCAAAATGATTGGAATCTGTTGCTCTAAAGAGTCATTTCTAAGGCAGGTTCTATTGAATGCAATATTGCCAAGTATCAATATGGCTAGAAAAGAGTATAACAGAGAAAGCACCCAGACGATTTAGGTACAAATTCAAAAGCATCTAAGATTTAATCTTGTTTGCTGTTGCGCATTCAGAGCTGTGGCTGTATAGTGTTCTCCTGCTCTTTTTGTAGCCACAGCCACAGGGAAAACTTAGGGATGTGCTATGTCCCAGACTGCATGCTTGATTCGATCCTTGTTGGTAATCCAAGCGGTAAGTAATTTGTCATCATGCCCATTGATGCTTTGCCTATCAGCTGAAAATGCCATAAAAGATGCCAGTTTCTGCCATTACATTGTCTGATAGGGACTCAACTGAAATTGCCAACTCATCGCACACTGGTCTCTGAACAGCTGTCAGTTAGTTACACCTTCCAGCCAGTACTAGCCTAATCCAGATTTAAACTGCTGACCAAAAATTGGAAAACCAAGTCAATTATAAAACAATAAACTTGAGCAACGTATACATGTAACTTTGTGATACTTGGTTCTGTTCTGGTGTAAACTGGCAGTATTTCCAGCAAAATAACAAAGCTGAAACAAAACTCATAAAATATGAAGAACCAAATATTTAATTAGACAATAAATCAAAGTAGCAATATAGCCCTTTCAAATCCTATTTATACATTTCCTCCACAACCATGTTCATTTGGCAGATAACATATGGATTGCACTGAACGCAGTATCTTGCTGTAGAAATTGAGCTTGTCAGTAACTCCTATATATTCTTGGGATTTCCCAAGTAGTATTGCAGCTTAAACATATAATCCAGGACAGGAAACAATATCAACTGTAACTGGAGTAATAATAGTATTAGTGTTAAATATTACTATGTGATAAAGAAAATAGAAATAAGCCTCATGTTAAAAACTTCCTGAAATAAGCAGGCTTTTCGCTAAGCTTAAAAATATTCATTATTGGGGGGCAGTCTTAGAGAAAATACTTTACCAAGCCCGTAACAGAGGAAGCTCCATCACAAGGACTCACTGACTGAACATCCCCGAAGAATGACATCTGGAGCAGAGCCTTAACAAAGTTGGTTTGCTTTTAAATATTTATATATCACCTGCCATGCACTGTATCCATGGACACTATGCAAAACTAAGAAAACATTAAATACATTACATTCCATAAAATACAGTACAGTAATGTACAAACTTATACAATTTGACAGTGAAACACACAGAATACTATAATAATGGGATATGGAGTCTATCATCATGTTCTCTAAAATGCCACGGTGCGTTACACAGTTTTCAGCATGGTCCTTTTAACAAAGTTGGTCCCAGCTTAATTTCTTGGAAAAGAAATATTGCAAGGCATGCTGTGGGAGGTGGGGGGCGGGTCATATAGAAGATATTCCTTTTTCTTGGTATTCTGCTCAATATTCTGTTCCCTGTTTTTTTTTTCTTTTATATCTCCATCCAATATTTGCACAAATCCTAACACAGAGAAGTGCAGCTTGTAACAGATAAGTTTAAAACAGGTAAGTAGTCCTTGAGCCCTTGGCTTATAAAAACTACAGGCAATCCTGCCCCTTCTTCCCTGCAGTCAATTGGCCACCAGCTCAGTAGTGGAAAAGTGCGGGAATAACTTTCAGTGCAGACAGGAGAAGTGCTTAGGATAGTGAACATGGTCACTAGCTGCAGTAAAGGGTGTTACTTCTCCTCCCCAGCAATCTTAATATAGCTAAGGTTATTATTTCCCTCTTATAAGTAGCAATGGGTAACTAGTAATCTTAATCAAGATTATTGGGGAGGGAGGACTGGCTTTAATCTTCTTCCTAGTGATCTCATCCTCAAATCTCTCCATCGTGGGATGAAGTCATCCTTTCTTCACTACAGCACAAAAAGCTTAGAAATGTGTGTCTATGTATTTGTGGGCAGATGTCTGTGTCCTCAAGAGTTCTCCACCTCTGATTTAAGGCAACGCAGTAAGTGAAGCTACAATGGCATGTTAAACTAGAAAATATGGGACAATTTTTATTGTTATATTGTTTGTAGCATAACACTCCATAGCATTACACAGATGCTGTTGTGCCAAATGGTCTCTAGGTAATCTTAATGAACTGTCCCAGGATGTATTCCTCACTTACCATTAAGGTCTTTCCAGTGAGATCTATTTGGTGGCACAGCCCTAGCAACTCATAGTGATTTTTTAAGTAACCATTTTAATAAAAAGTATTAGGATCTGAGTCTTATTATAATACTATTAAATTATATAATAGGGCTCTGACTCGCATGGGGATTGTTCTCAGACAGCTCATAAACTGTAAACAAAAGAAAATATAACCCAGCATATACTGTCAAATGCTAAAAATATAACTGCTCTTTGTTTTATTTCCCAATATTTCTTTAGCTTTTATCCAAAATGAATTTTTCATTTACTTTCAGTGTTCTATCACTGTGCACACTTAGGCTGTTGACCCTATTTTAGTAAACTCTTTGCTGCAGTCCGTTTTCACACAGAATGTCAAAATTTCCACACCAAAGAAGATTGTAATTTCCCTGGTGAATACCAGCATCATCTTTTTTTCTCCATTTGTCTGCCAGGAAATACAGACATAAAGAAGGAGTGAAACTTTCAAGATTCTGGAAGCAGATGATAAGTCCTTCAATCAGTTGTCATGTTTCCGCAGCCTAAGATATTGCTGTCATCAGTCTAAGATTAACTTGTTTTGACAGCAGTTACATCTTTATGTTGGTCTTCATCTGTTTGGGTTGAAATCTAGACAGTGAGGCACTAGTGATTACCATTTCCAACAAATATTAATGGGTCTTGAATTAGAATAAAGAACTTGCACATAACAGATGAATTTCACCATTAAAAACTAATGCAAGATAATCAGAAGATGACGTACCTGGCATGCACTTGAAACTGTTTAACTGGTCTTTCTAGAAGTGACTATTACAAATTAAGAATATATAACCTACTTCTTATTTAATTAGATTATTAGTCTAAGTTTGATGTAATTAGGAAGTAGAGCAATTTGAGTTTTCTAACATATTCTTGCAGAATGATCTACTGTTGCTCTTGAGCAAGCTTTGAATTGGTTATCTTTACCCATTTCTCTTCCCTATTTTACATTATGTCCTAACAGTGGAAACCTGTAAGTAGATTCACATTATTACCTTAACTTATTATAGCAGAAGATTCTGTGGCTGAAGTAATTAAAAGTTTTATAGCATCTTAAAGACTGACAAATGTACTATTGCAGAACTTTCATGGATGATGCAGATCTGTTGTAATCACGCTGAAATTGATACACAAACATAGGCCATCTCTGGGAAACTGAGGAAGGTGGGAGGGAGTCAACTACTCTGTTCAAGACAGGACAATCTTACTAATTAATGACTGGTGCTTCTAAATACTATGTAATTGTTTTTTTCCTTCCAGAAGATCAAGGGCACATATCCAAAGAAAAACATTTTTTTAAAGACAGCAAAAGGTTCCTTGCCATAATGCAAATTAAGTAGTTAGTGCTGAAGCTCTTGAAGATTATTCCCCAAAGGGGCCCCAGCCAGAGAGGTACTGCAACTATTTTTATTTAATACCACAAAAAGTTAAACTCTTCTACCTTTTTCTTATTACTAGCTCCTTGTCTTCTTTCTCCAGTTTGTTCTAAAATCTATATAGGTACAATTTATCTAAATGGGTGTCCCTCAATATCTGGCAAGGTTAGGGCATGGACTACAATAGAATACTGTGTTTGGATCACTTCATTTGTCAGGGCGTCTACTTGTCCTTCAGGTAGGCCAGCCCCGTCCCATATGATTTGCTCTCATTGCATTTTAGGTTGACATAAACAGGGTTGTTATGTTGACATGGATTAATTGCTATATAATAGATGCATATGTTTTTCTTGGTTATATCTCCACTATATACAATCAAGGAAGATAATAATTATTGTGGATTTGGGGCACAATAATTTGGGGCTAAAATAATGATTATATGACACGGAAACGACAAAGGAAGGGACAAAGAAAATTTACGTAAAGTCGACATTTTTGGTGTATTCTGTTTATAACTTAGGCCTTTCTTTCTTTCTGGTGCTGGGCTGTGCTGAAATTGGGTTGAAGTTTTAATGATGTTGTAATGTGTTTGTACTTTTCTTTTGTAGGATAACAACATTTTAAAAATGAGATAGCCCAACCTTCAATTAAACTGAACACCGGAGAAGTTCAGAATATATCTTGCTCCCATCAAAGATTCTCCTGATGATAAATAAAAAAATCAGTATCAAAATCCATTAGTATCCTTCCCTGAACCTTGCTGGTATGCACAACATAGCAGAATGCAACAGTCTTAGGTCTTCACAACTCTGTTACTGAAACAGTACTGTGACAATCCAATTTTCTGCCCACCATAACATTCGGTGGTGATAATCTTTCAATGGCCAAGAGTCACATTTTGGCTTCTATATTTTTTTCTGGATCAGGGCTATGATGAGAAAGAGGCTGGGGCTTTGAGTTAAAATAGACAGGACTATGATATGAAGTGGGTTGCACTAGGATAGAAATTAAAGTAAAAATAATTGTAAAAAAGGGATAATATTTAAAAACCATCCACAAAAGGCACCGTAATTAATCAACATACCTGGAAAAAAACACTAAAGATAATAAAAACCTCACATTTGAATTCTGGCAACAAGCCACAGCAATCCAATTTGGCTGTACAAAGGAAATGCATGCAGTCCATGGACCACAAATTGCTCATCCAATCAAAGAAGCTTAGCAGCCTTTGTTCATACATAATCTGGGCTGCCAAATTCTCTTACATTTCCTACCATGTTCATTCCCACCTAAAAATGCTATTGAAACATGTATGCTCTTTCACAACAATCTTTCTCAGCACCAAGATTCAGCCTCTTGATTTCAGATGCTAGAAACCACAGACTCAGCAGTACGACTGTCATCAGCATCCTTGAGATGACATCTCCTTCTGCCAATGCTAATACCACTATGGAAGCCATCAACAGCAATACAAATGATTATTTCTATATAAATATTGAGCAGATGTGACAGCCTTGTCAAACTCCTTTTCTGGTGTCCAACCACTCTGTTATACCTTGTGCTGGCTTGACTACTCTGCTCTGGTCAGGAATGGAGAGGGAAAACAAATAGCATGTGTAGGCAGGAAAGCACATTTGTATGGCATACAAATGGCCTAACCTGATTTACAATGGTTCAAGGTCATTATTTTCATCTTTCCTTTGTTTATTCTATGGACTTTCTAGACATGAAATCATTTGGTTTAGTCCTGCCCAATGGATATAAGAATTATGCCAAGACTAAGTGACTTCTCTGTCTATTCAGTAATTAGTCACCTCTGCCTAACCTAATTCTTTTTCCTGAAAGAATCAGTTTTCCTACATAATAAAAAAAACCTTTAATAGACAAATTGGAGCTTCTTTATATGTCTTGCATTTCCATCCAAATGTCATTCTTGAGTAGTTAAAATAGTAATAATTTGAGGAGAAGCAAATTATAAGAGTCAACTTTAATATCATAAAATAATATAAAACTAAATTGCAAAGAGAAAATCTTACACATTGTTTGCTGAGTTAAAAATCTGACTTGCTCTTTCCCTGTTTTCCCTGCTTTCCCATTCAGTGCTTTAGATGGAGTTCAAAGTTTATTCAAATGAACAATATAATTTCTAACCATATTTCACCAGTATTATTAGAAATGTGGCAAAAATGTATTAATAGAATATTTGCTATGGCAAAAATTTCTTCGGCAGCCGTTGTTTCCTCTTCTCAATGAATCTGAGTGAAAAAAACATTTTTCCCAAAAGAAGAAAATTCTCATGGGCCTAGCACAGGATTCTTGCACTGATTTGAGTTGCCAAGTATGAGTACTATGGACTTTTTAAAGGAGGACAGTGTGGGCAATTGTTCCAGGCCCCACTCATGGTTCAATACTTCTCTTTCAAGGCAATAAAATTAATCAATTAAATTACAGTCCCAAGAAATTATTTCATTATTTTGGATTTCCCCACAGTTTTCTGGGCCATTGACTATAATGGATACCAAAAATGAGGACAAAAAATTATGCTGACAAAAGATGCAGAGAGAAAAATGGGGGGGGGGGTAGGGGAATAGGTTGAAGTGATATTATGCCCCTGGGCTTCTTAGAATTTTAAAAAAGGCCTTCCTATCTTTCTTTGTGCAGTCATTTCTACTCTCTACAGCTTCTAAAGATTCAGTGAAATCCTAAGGGAAGATATCATATGGGAATTTCCTCCACAAGGATTTTTAGATTAGGAAAGAGGTAATATACATTCTTCCAGTCCTTGAGATGGCAGAAAAATACCCTGGCATATTTTCTGCTGCCCCAATGGCTAAGATCTAATCCACCTCAATACAGTAACAAGGCTTATGAGGAATCCTATACATACTATTTAGTGTGGGCTTCAATTTCTGTAATGGTATGTGGGAATGACCTTGAGAGACAGGAGGAAGATCCGCAGCCTAGACAATGGTCTGATCAATAAAATTTGAGTCCAAAGGAGGGGTGGGGGTGGAGAAAGCATATCAGAAGGGACCCTCCTTAGTCTTCAGGAGAGTAAAAGTAAGGGAGGGGAGAGGTACTCTCAGACTTGCAAGATTATGTTACTGTAACCTTACAATAAAGTAGTGTTAGTGCTCATGATTGGTACTTCTTGTCTGGACTACCTCAAAGGGCTGACAATTTCCCTTTGTTTCCCCGCCCACTCTCCATCACCAGGCAATGGGGAAAACCACCATCAATTACTATTCTTAAAATGTGGGTGGGCTTGGGTGGGTGATTAAATTTGCCTGAGTGATAGGTGCAGAAATGCTTTGTGCCAATAAATAATCACTCAAGCTTTTTTTGAATATAGTGGATTGGAAGAAAGGTGCATTGAGAGAGATTTCACTTCAGCCCACAATCCTTCTCTACCCCACTGACCTGTCAGCTGGATTATGTTTGGACAGACACTGGTAGACCTATATCTAGATATAGCTCAGATCAGTGGGATGGAGGAGGGTTGCAGGGTGAAATGGAGTCATTTGGAACAAAGCCAGTGATGCATCTCTTTTCCCAGTTTCAATTAGATGGAAGAATTTGTTTTACAGATAGCTCTATAGTCTTTTGAAAGGCCACTGAGCACATTTTTAATAACATGTCTAGTGGTCCTTCAGAAGATTGGTATAGTAGTGTGTATAATGACAGGTAATGCCTAAATAGGATTTCATGAAGTGTAGGTCAGGCATATATGGGCAGATGCCTCCATGGAAACCAGATGTTTGGGGGGGTTGGCCCAAGCCAAAAAGGTAATAGAGGGACTGGAGGTAAGGATGTGTGCCCACAGTAGCCTCAATCAGCCAATGGGAGTGCAACAAAAGCTAGAAATTAATCTGTGAATGAGGTGTCATAGAGCATTTGTACCCCAAGACTTTTATTGGGAGATGATGGAAAAGATTACTTTAAAATTGGGAGAGCTAAATATGAATTAAGGTGCCTCTGCAGTTGACTGGGGATGAGGCAAAGGCTACATCCTGAGGACATGATTTCTAAAAATAATTAGTGGGCCATTTTTGTGTGGCAGTTACAGTGGGGCAAAAAAGTATTTAGTCAGCCACCAATTGTGCAAGTTCTCCCACTTAAAAAGATGAGAGAGGCCTGTAATTTTCATCATAGGTATACCTCAACTATGAGAGACAAAATGGGGAAAAAAACCCAGAAAATCACATTGTCTGATTTTTAAAGAATTGATTTGCAAATCATGGTGGAAAATAAGTATTTGGTCAATATCAAAAGTTCATCTCAATACTTTGTTGTATATCCTTTGTTGGCAATGACAGAGGTCAAACGTTTTCTGTAAGTCTTCACAAGGTTTTCACACACTGTTGCTGGTATTTTGGCCCATTCCTCCATGCAGATCTCCTCTAGAGCAGTGATGTTTTGGGGCTGTCGCTGGGCAACACAGACTTTCAACTCCCTCCAAAGGTTTTCCATGGGGTTGAGATCTGGAGACTGGCTAGGCCACTCCAGGACCTTGAAATGCTTCTTACGAAGCCACTCCTTCGTTGCCCGGGCAGTGTTTTTGGGATCATTGTCATGCTGAAAGACCCAGCCACGTTTCATCTTCAATGCCCTTGCTGATGGAAGGAGGTGTTCACTCAAAATCTCACGATACATGGCCCCATTCATTCTTTCCTTTACACGGATCAGTCATCCTGGTTCCTTTGCAGAAAAACAGCCCCAAAGCATGATGTTTCCACCCCCATGCTTCACAGTAAGTACAGTGTTCTTTGGATGCAACTCAGCATTCTCTCTCCTCCAAACACGATGAGTTGAGTTTAGACCAAAACGTTCTACTTTGGTTTCATCTGACCATATGACATTCTCCCAATCCTCTTCCGGATCATCCAAATGCTCTCTAGCAAACTTCAGACAGGCCCAGACATGTACTGGCTTAAGCAGGGGACACGTCTGGCACTGCAGGATTTGAGTCCCTGGTGGCGTAGTGTGTTACTGAGGGTAGCCTTTGTTACTTTGGTCCCAGCTCTCTGCAGGTCATTCACTAGGTTCCCCCGTGTGGTTCTGGGATTTTTGCTCACTATTCTTGTGATCATTTTGACCCCACGGGGTGAGATCTTGTGTGGAGCCCCAGATCAAGGGAGATTATCAGTGGTCTTGTATGTCTTCCATTTTCTAATTATTGCTTCCACAGTTGATTTCTTCACACCAAGCTGCTTGCCTATTGCAGATTCAGTCTTCCCAGCCTGGTGCAGGTCTACAATTTTGTTTCTGGTGTCTTTCGACAGCTCTTTGGTCTTGGCCATAGCAGAGTTTGGAGTGTGACTGTTTGAGGTTGTGGACAGGTGTCTTTTATACTGATAACAAGGTCAAACAGGTGCCATTACTACAGGTAACGAGTGGAGGACAGAGGAGCCTCTTAAAGAAGTAGTTACAGGTCTGTGAGAGCCAGACATCTTGCTTGTTTGTAGGTGACCAAATACTTATTTTCCACCATGATTTGCAAATAAATTCTTTAAAAATCAGACAATGTGATTTTCTGGATTTTTCCCCCCATTTTGTCTCTCATAGTTGAGGTATACCTATGATGAAAATTACAGGCCTCTCTCATCTTTTTAAGTGGGAGAACTTGCACAATTGGTGGCTGACTAAATACCTTTTTGCCCCACTGTACTTGGATGTGACAATAAGCCCATAGGCAGCCAGAATTGCTGCAGACTAAAGGATAGAGGTGAAACAGAAAAGCAGCAACTTCCTGCCACTTCATAAGAATAAAGTAGGTTCAAGAACACCATCATAACAAATTAGAAGGACATTCAAAATCAACTAGGAAATGAATTAGAAAAACAGTAACCTCTTTTTTTGCAAGAGACAAAAGGTTATATGTGCATAAGACGGTAGAATTCTCAGTAATGACTTCTCAGTAATTTGTTTCTATTATCCTCCAAATTATTAACTTGAAAATATAAAATATCTATTTAAAAAGACCGAAGACCTTTCCATGAAATATTGTTTATCTTTCTCAAAAACTCTGAATTATGAGAAGGTGTATCTAGTATAAAAAAACGTTATGTTTGAGGAAAGTTTTAAAAAATACCTCAGCTAGAAATCCTGAAGAAACCCTAAATATTAGATATTAAGTTATGGTGACTGACTCTAGGCAGGAGCATTCTCAGGTCTAGAGGAAGAGTAGACTAGAAAAGTTTGAGGTGCCATCATACAGCCCTGCCTGCGTCCCTTACTCCTTGTAAATATTTTTCCATTTTTTCTTTTCCTAATGCAAAAGGCTTCTTTCACTGCCCATTACCAGCCTAACTGTGAATAAAACCAGCTTCCTTGAAAAGGTAATGCAATGTCTGTAACTGCTTATTTACATAGGTTTTACCCCTGTGTAAATAAATGAAAATGTTAGTACCACTAGAATAAATATAGGACGTATACTGTTTTTTTAACATAAAAAAGCAGGCTGAGGCAGATGGAGGGAATTCTTGTTATGCTGAGAGTCCTCCTTACATGATTTTGATAAAGGCAAGTAACTAGCATATTTATTCTCCTTTCCATTAGTGCTGATGAGAGGAAAAATATAAGAAAGCAGAATTTTCCAGCTTCCCAGGACTGAAGCAGTGACATTTCTTCCACTGCAGATCCTCCTTTCCAAACGCCTTTGTTACGTCTCTTGTCATGAATGGCATTCTACTCCAACTTGTTTCTTTGGTTCTGTTGGACTTCAGCTACCTCAGTTGGTAACCAGCACAACCACACTGGCTGGGGATTGTGGGAAACATAATCCCAACATCCCTGGAGGGTGTCAGATCAGGGAAGACTGCATCTTGCTTACTTTTAATTCTTACTTCAAGCTCTGTGTGAGTGTGTGCATGCCACACATGCTTTGCAAATGGAAGGGTGGATAAAAGCTCCTTCAATAAATTATCAAATTGGCCCAAGGTCACTCAGTGAACTTCATGGCTGAGTGCAGACTGAAACTTGCACAACATTTCAGGAGCCATTCTACAGAACGACCCGAATTTAAACAGAATTTTCTTTCCAGAGCCCCACAGTTCTTGTGCTTTGGTTTTTTTTAAAACCCTTCAAAGCTGTTATATGAGGAGTCCAAAAAAATCCAGACATTTCCCTCTTTCTCTCAGACAGCAGCGATCCAAGGCTCTCAGCTGCTTTTTAACCGTGACAGAATTGAAAGGGAGGAATAAGGATCTCCCACATCCTGCTCTGTGTTACAAAACGGTTGTCCACGGTTTCTTCTATTCCAGCTCCCTCCACCCAGCAGCTAAGAGAACGAAGGAAAACAGTGGCAAAGGGAGAAGAGAAGGAAGAGGCTCTAGGTGTTTGGAGTGGGGGAGGAAAAGAAATCTCTGACTAGGACTTGCTTTTACAGAAGACACCATACAGATTTGATCAACAGTGGCATTAATGCAAAGTATCACTCCTCCTTCTCCTACCATTTGGTATAGTCTCTCACCTGTTAGTCCATTATAGGAAAGAATACTGTGTCATTCATTTTTACCTACTTACTGTATTTCTTGACTGCTCAAAAACCAGCAGTCCTCTGAACAGTTTATAACCCCATTAAAAATTGTACTTATCTTTGAAAAGGCAACAGAGAATACAGCACAATAAGCAGCAATGTCTGCAGAAATAGACAAGGGAGTTAGACTGACAAAAGTAGTGTTGTGTCATTGCAGTACAAGCCCGCACCTTTTCGATGTGCATTGCAATGTTGCATGCATGCCCCCAAGGGGTGGAGCTTATGACACAGTGCTGCAATGCTGCTTTTGTCATTGTGGCAAAGGCAGCAGGATCCTGTGGATGCTGTTGGAAATAAACAAGATACAAGTAGTCCTCATTTAGTGACTGCCTTGTTTAGTGACCGTGCAGAGTCATGATGGTGATGAAAAAGTAACTTTATGACCAATCCTCACATTTACACCTCCACAGGTCTCTACAGCAAAGGAAAGTTGAACTAAGATCATAAGCACAGTCACAGTTTCACTTAGCGACCACTTCACTTAATGACCAAGTTGCCAGTCCCAATTGTGGTGGTTAAACAAGGACTACTTGTAAAAGCAACAGTAGTGACAATAGTAACAAATACTGCTGCAAATATAGCCACACTAATAATAGGAGTGATAAAGAGTGTGATGCTCTGGAAATATTAATTTTTAAAAAAAATTAAAATTTCATCTGGAGCCCAAGCTTTGCAATATGTATGTTAGGTGAACCTTTTGGAGGAAAACATTCCAGAAATGGGGCCCTGCCAATGAAAAGCCCTTTCTCTTGATGCTGCAGCCTCATCCTTACCTTGTTTGGCAGGAGCATCAGCTGAAGGTGTTCAAATGACGATCTTAGGTAAATATGGGACATGAGGCTCCGTCAGGTAGCCTGCCCCAAAGGCTTTTAGGCTTTATAGGGTTAAAGACAGCCCTTCTGCAATCAGCCATTAAGGCTTGTATCTACTGAGAATTCTTGCAATCTCTCACTGCAAAGGTAACAGAATCTCAAGGTAGTGGACTATACAATTTCCATCCAGATATGAGTGCCATTTTAGTGCCCTGTATAGAAAATATTATTATTTCAAAATGCCCATGCAAGTAAAAATTTACATACTGGGGAAAAGTTTGTAGTCTTCTTTCAATTCATGCTTATCTTCTAATTGCAGACAGTCTTGTTTACTGGCAAGTATTTTAAAATGTGACCCCTCATTGTCCTGTGGATGTAGATCACGTTGTAGTGAAATATAAATACTTGCTTAGAAACATGTTTAGAACCTGGGATTATTAGAAGCCCTGCTTCTCCCAATATGCCAAACTCTTGTTTGGGTCTTTCCATTGTGGCTAGCCTCAGTGCTATTTTTTGTGCATGTGTGTGGCTTCGAGTCAGTGTTGACTCCTGGTGACTGCCTGGAGAAGTCCCTGCAGTTTTCTTGGCATGAGTTTGGAAGTGATTTGCCATTGCCTCCTTCCTAGGGCTGAGAGAAAGTGACTGGCCCAAGGTCACCGAGTTGGCTTCGTGCCAAAAGTGGGATTAGAACTCACAGTTTTTGATTTCTAGCCTGGTGCCTTAACCACTACACCAAACTGTCTCTCACTGGTGCTATTAAATATCCTCATTTGTTTATTAAACAAAAAACAAAAAACTGTTCATGTCTAAAGTATTCTGTTTCCCCAAATTCCAACTGCAGCTAGTTATTAGTCGTAAACCAAACAAATCTAAACATTTCTGAATTTTTAGTTTCAATTTTTCCTGCAGAGCTTTTTTTCCCCTCATTACAATTCATTGTAAAGTATTGCCCTAAGAAATAGTTTTGCTCAACCACAGACAAAATGAACAACAACAACAACAAAAATTTACAGTGAAAGTTAGTTCTTGGGTACAGAAAATATTCAGACATTAGCCCCCAAAGCATAAGTACAATATATCAGAAAGATACATGTCATCATTAATACAGTACAATATTATAAAAAAGAATATAAGGAATTTGTGGCATTAGAATAATGCCTTTACTGCTATGCAATTAGTGTAAGTCAGTAATTTTGAAAATACTCCTTGATTTTGAAGGGAGGTGGAATATATGTGGGGTGCCTCAGTGCTCTTTCCACTCCTATTCAACATTTACATGAGGCTGCTGGTGAGATCATCCATCACCATGGGGTGAGGTATTATCAGTATGCTGATGATACCCAATTATACATCTTTGTCCCTGGCAAATTAAGTGATGCTATGGTCATCTTATCCTGGTTTCTGGAGGCTGTGAGGTCTGGATGAGGAACAACAGGTTCAGCTGAACGCTGGCAAGACTGAGTGGCTTTGGGTTTTGGGGCCTGTCGGCTCCAGGACTATTCCATCTTTGGTGCTGGATGGGGTTGTACAGCCCCAGACAAACCTAGTGAAACATCTGGGGGTCCTCCTAGACTCACGACTCCTGCTCGAAGAGCAGGTAGTGGTCATGGCTGGAAGGCCTTTGCATTGCTTTGGTTGTGTGACAGTTGCACCTGTTCCTGGATCGGGGGGGCTCTGCTCACAGTTATTCATGCCCTTGTCACCTCCCAATTATACTACTGTAATGCATTCTACATGGGACTGCTCTTGAAGAGTATTCAGAAGTTTCAGCTTGTGCAAAATGCAGCGGCACAGGCAGTTCTGTGTGCTCCTAGAATAGCACACCTCTGCTCCACGGGCTGCATTGGTTGCCAGTCTGCTTTTGGGTCCAATTCAAAGTGCTGGTTTTGAACTTCATGGCATGGGGCTGTATTATCTGCCTTTCCCTGATTACATCTGCCCACCCCATCAGATCCAGCAAGAGAGGCATGCTTCGGGTCCTGTCTGTCAGGGAACTACACTTGGCGGGCCGAGGAGGCAGGCCTTCTCTGCCATGGTGCCCACCTTATGGAACATTCTCCCCCCCACCCCCGAAGTGAGGTCAGCACCATCCCTCCTTCTTTTCCAGAAGTCCCCCAAGAAGTGGCTTTGTCATCAGGCCTGGGGGTCTCAGGGGACCAGTGAGATCTTGAGGTGGCTCCCTTGCTGATCTAGTCTCTTGTGTGTGTGTTTTTCACATGACTATGTTTGACATGTTTATTGTTTTATATTTTTTGCTGTGTGCCACCCAGAGTTACTTCTTGTGAGATGGGCGGCTATATAAATTTGATAGATAGGTAAATAAATAAATAAATAAATAAATAAATAATGACACTCTCAGATAACTGTGCGGCTGTTATAATCAGAGGAATGAATTTTACAGCAAGGGATGCTCCTAAAGTTGAATTGTAAAGTAAGTATTTTACATAAGAAATAAACCACTAATTAAAGCAAGACTAATGACCACTAAATAATTTTCTGAGGTAATAGCTAGCACCAGGAACTTCAGCAGAAACACCTTGGATGTGTTAAAGTTTCAAATGTAGCATCGGATTTTAAATCTAAGAAAAATAGCTTTTCAGCTATTTCTGTCTCCCTGGATGGGCCTACCTGTTAATCCCAGTTGGGCTGTACTAGCTGGTTAATGGTGAAATATGAAAAGCAATTTCAAAGCATCCACTTTCTAAATTGTTGAAGACCAGGTAATAATTTCTAAGATACTGTCTTGGCATACTAGCTTTCATACTAATTTACAATTCTCATGCATTTCTGTCAGAGTTGTAGTTTGCACCCGAATTTAGGAGCAGAAACTTTAGTGCAAAAGCTAAAAGCTTTTTTTTTTTTTTTTTTTGTATGGAGCTGGTGTCCAAACTCCAACATGGTATTTGATAGACTTCTGTTCACACAAATGGCTTTCCCATCCTTTCCTCTACCCCAAATCTATTCTGGAAAGTTCCTGACTTCTCCAAGAAAGCCCCTCAGATTGTATGGGCACCTTCGATGAGAAGAGGAGAATCCATTTGTTGTTGTTTGGCAGGATGGCTAATTAATGCTGTGTAATTGTTCTGCTTCTGCTCTATTTTATTATATAAGGATTGTTCTTAATGTCCTTGATGTATGGCTACGTCGTGATATTTTTATTATACATCACCCTGGCACCTGTTAAGTGGTGGTTGTGATCTATAAATAAAATAAATGGGCACATCAGGAACACTGTCATCTTGTTGAAAGGCCTTCTGATAGAGATGGAGCAAGCATCTTCTTCTGGGGCAGAAGTTGTACTACATAAAAGTAGAGCTTGATTGTGGCTAGTGAGTTCCTCATAGTTGCTTCCCTATATTATTGCCTGCCTCACTGATGGAATTATCAAGGTTGGGACCTCAGTAGCTTCCTTTGGAACCCTCACCCTATTTTTCCACTGCATTCTCCATCTTTTTTCCCCCACAGCAATTCTGTAAGGAGCAAAGAAGAAATAGCAGCAGGCTATTGCCTGTTTGTGCTTGATGCCTCTCTGGAAGTACCCTAGTGTCTCCTAAGTTAACCAATACAATGTCACTTTGAGGCTGGACATTATATGCTCTGAACGGCTTTGGAATATGGGGAGGTGAATTTGCCTGACACTTGACTGAAGCATGTTGCAAATGATAGGAAGAAGGGCATAGGGAGATAAATTGCTATCCAAGTAACTCACTACCAGCCAGAACTTTACTTCTTCATCTTTTGTTGTTGTTGCTGCTGGCCTTTTCATTTGGAACAGATAAAACACAAGGAACGTCTTTCATTTTCACTTTAGTGTTTTGCAGCCCAGGATTCCATTAATACTTCCCTTTCCCCCCTCCGCTATTCCGTGCTCTAGTTTGCAGTCAGTTCATACTGCACTGATGTATATTTCATTGCCCAAGGCTTAATTTTGATTTATTGTCCATCCATAAATTAGAAAAATATGCTCTGGAATTCCATCCCGCTGAAAAGCTGTGCCTGATGTCAGGGGACTGGGTGATATTTAAGATGTCAGAAATACATATTGGATTAGCGTGCTTTGTTTCCCCACAACAGCAGGTGTTTAATCATAGCTGATGGCTGAAGTTAAATGCATTAGGACAGCATCAGCCAAGAAGATGGAGTTTTTCTAAACCATATAAACTCCAGATAAATAACTCAAAACTAATTGTGTGGCCACATCTTAGATACATTTTTATTTACTTAATACATTAAACCATGAAAATAGCCTCTGGCACTTAACTTTCCATTTACGATCCTGCGTAAATGCCTTATATTAGTAAGTGGATGCTTCTTCAAACACTACTGCATCGCCCCTTCTTGGTTAGCAATGGATTTTGATATTTCATAGTAGCATTAAAATGGAAGGAAGTAGGAATTCATCACTTACACAAGGATGGTAGGAAGAGTTTGGGGTTTTTTAGCATTTGTATTTCTTCCTCTAGGAATAGATCTCAACATATGGATATAAATACTGGGTTTGGTAATGTTAATAGTAGATCAAATAGCATACATGCAATGCATTCTCAAGGGTATTCTCTTAAAAATGTTGAGTGTTTCTTTGTTGCTGTTATGATAGCTGTTTTGCTTATGTTAATCAGCATTCTCTGTGTATAGAAATATGATCAGTCCTGGTCTTGAACAATTTAGCTGGAGGCCGGAGAGAAGCAGCTTAGGAGAGCAAACATTTTCAAGGTCAACCGGTGAACTGTAACAAGCCAGTGAGATTCATGGCAAGAATGGTATATTTTGACACAACAGCGATTTGATTAAAAGAAAAAGTAATGGGTTTAAACAGTCACTATGAGGATGTAGCCAGACTTTGTTAGCTTTTCGCAAATTACTTAACAAGCTAGTGATGAAACTGGAAATAGGACTATTTTATATAAAGAAAGGGAGACAGTGTTACTTTGCAGCACCACTAATAAGGGTATTCATTCCAGTCTTTTCAAGTATGCATCCAATGTCATCATCTTCCCATACTTTATAATGTTATAGGGACTCTAAGCACATCCACTTAGGAGCTTCATTATAATCAATGCTGTCAATAATTTTTTTTTTTTAATCAACAACTCTTTCTAGAGAGGATTCTTGGACAGAATGCAGTGTTTATCCTGCAATAGTTCTCAATTAATTTTATAAGTTGTTTTTTTTTTAGTTCAAGGATATTAAATTGCCAGGGTACACCAAAAGGTTTGAAAGTGGGGAATCAAAGAAGTTTTCATGTCTGTCTACATATATGGTAACGTACACTGTGATATATTAGAATGGTATTTTCTCTGCCCCATGTTTGTGAGAAAACACATGCGTAGAATGCTGATGAAGTTCAAAGCAGAGAGTTTGGATAAAATATTAAGTATCACTTTCCCTTTCTATGATTATCTGTGGCTCCCAGGGCTCAACAAACAGGACAACACAGAGGACTTTAAGTTAAGCAGAAATGTAAGCCCATGGGTAGCTCTCAGTGAGCCTTACTGCTAAGATACTCTTTCCTTCTCCTCTATATAAATAGTAAAAAGAGATTATCTCTACAATACTCTAAGGGACTTTCCCCATATGCATCTAACCACTGTATTAAAATGCTCTTTTTTCTACTGAGTTCCATGCTCAAGTCGCCCTTACTTGTATTGATGCTAAAGTAGTGTTTTCCTTCTTAAGCCAATAGCATCCAATGATAGCTGCAAAATCTGAAAAATATGTTTCATTCTCTTCCTGTCACATCAGAGGTGAAAAAGGGTGATGAATAATGGATAAGATCAAAGCTGTACTTATTCGCCATTTCAGATTGATATGCCCCCCCTCATCCAATCAGCTTCATATGCTATCATTCTGCTGTTGCTTCCATAGAGAGTTGAACGTAGCAGACAGGAAACACCAAAATATCCTGCCTACCAGTGCTTGGTGTGACATAAAACGGAGTAATAGTGAAACAATGCAACGGTTAAATGATGTAATAGTGAAATAATGTAATACTGAAATGACTCAACCAAGTATCCTCCCCTTCCACATTACCTTCTAAACAGAGCACATGGGAATCAACATTTCTTGCCTATAAAAGGGAAAGGAAGGGAATTCCAAGTAAAAATGGTACTTGAGATGGCTCCCTTTATGACTGATTTGTTTTTTTTAAAAACAGAACATATTTATTACAGTTGCTGACCAGAAAGATATACAATTATGTAATAAAATGTACAGAACTCAAGTGGAAATACATTAAAAAAAATCCCCTTAAATTAGGGGAAGAAGTAAAAATAAAATAGAGCAATAAAATACTAGAGTGCAAAAAGATTAATTACTTAAGACTAATCACAACATTATAACACTACTTTGTAAAGGTATAAAAGAAGAACATGCTCAGTTTTAAAAGAGAGTAATATAAAACATCAAATTTTAGACAGAACCGTGAAATTAAATCCTTTGTTTCTAGTCAGGTTGAGTAATAATTGCCTTGTTTCACTATCTGTTTCCTAAATATACAAATTCGGAATATACAAACTGATTTAGAAGTGGAGTTCAGTACGGTGATAAATTTCATCATAAAATCAGCAGTACAACAACAGATGATCCACAGTTTCAACAGCTCCTGAATGATAGGGATAGCCTTTTTGTAAAGTGGATACATTGATTTCTTCCTTTTAGCAATTCTGAAGGCAGTGTGTTAAAATGACTTAAGCTAAAGGCCATTTGGTATTTTGCACTGAGAAGATTTTATAAATATTTTGTTGGGACAAAAGGAGGAAAACAAGGTTCTTCTTTCAAAGGAAGTAAAGTTCCTAGCATTATCTCTCTTTCAAATAGATATCTATTGTTTGCTGTTTGACAACTTTTTTAGTTTGTGTAAGACCCAAAGAATGCAGAATGTTATCAATAGACCAATATTTTGTAATTTTGCCTCCAAGATAATCTTCCAAGTTGAGTGCAAACTATCAACTTGGACATGGTATCAGTGGATCTAAATCCTTGAGGAATAATGTTAATCTGACTATCCAAAATCATGCTTTTACTGAACTAACACCTCCCTTCAATCAAAGACTGGCACACACACCAAGAAATGCCAAAAATAGCTGTCAAGAATTTAGATTGAACTGCTTCCAGAAGAGAGAGGTCCTAGCAGATAGAGGTCTTTGTACTATATAGCATCTTGGCAACTGTTGTACCCTGAAAAACCCAAACTGGAGAGGGGTTATACAAACTCCCACTTTGGAAAAGAATTTAAGAATCATGGTCACACGCCTCTGGGAGGACTCCATGCAATCTAATATCATAAATAAAAGGAAGCCTAGAAGGTGACACCCATACATCTAAACATTGTTCTACTTTACATCCACTGATCTACCAGCCATATTTAATTACAGGTGGTCCCCAGTTTAAGAACAAGTTCCCTTCCCAAGGTCTGTGTTTAAGTCGAATTTGTATGTAAGCCGGAACATTTTTATTGTATAATGCTGTATTAGTAGCATTGTGTAATGAACTTGAGCCATTGTGTATTTAACTCAAATTTTGCTACAGTAGGGTCCATTCTTAACTATGGGTTGTCTGTAAGCGGGTATTCTTAACTTTGGCCTTCAAAACATTTATAATGAGCTTTTCTTCAGAATACTAGGAAGCAAATTCTAGGAAAGCTCAGTCCTACAGCTAAGAATGAAATAATGGCCATATCATCCACATATTACAAGGTAGGAATCTGTCTATTAGGTATTATTATGGGGGGGGGGGAGAGCTACAAACAGAAACTGCTTGGACCAGTGAGTTGATGTAGAAATTAAACAAAAGGTGGGCTAAGCTTTAATGCTTTGTTTGGAAAAAATGGGCCTATGTGATAGCTCTGAGAATTCAATGAACCCTCATGCAGATATTTTTGTACAGGCCCTAAGTTAGGGCAAGTAGCTGATGGTCTATTATAGATGCTTCCAGCTTCCTCCATAATATTAACCCATTGTTTTTCAAAGTTGGCAACTTTAAGGTGTGTGGACTTCAACTACCAGAATTCCCCAGCCAGCAATTCTGGGCATTGAAGTCCACACATTTTAAGGTTGCCAACTTTGAAAAACACTGATCTAACCCTTGGGCAGAATCAAGAGCTGATTTGAAATCAACACAGGCAGAAAAAAGGGCTTGTTGAGGTTTAGCACCTATAATTTTCAGCCAAGTGCTGTAAAATTCAACATTGACCAGTTATGGATCAACCTGCCCTAAAGTCAGCCTGCCCTTTCAATGGAATGGTCTCTCTATTCAGCTAGTCCCAAAGCTTCCAGAAAAGATGTCTTATGTAAAGTTTATTGCTACACTAAGTAGGCTGATCCACTTTGACCCTTTTTTATATACGAGGATGATAATTGCGAAGCTATAATCATCAGAGATCTTTAAGGATTGGTCAGTGCTGAAAAATAGCACTGCCATAACTGGGCCCCACCAGTCAATGCCATTTTTATTCAATGGGGGGGGGGTAATATAATCCCCTGAAAAAAGTTTATTCAGCTTGGGTCCAGACAGATTGGGGTACAGAAAGGGAAACATAGGAAGGAATCTAGAAATGATAAGCAGAATATGCAGCCAGATCTGCCTCATTCCTACTCCCGAGATGTGATTTACTGATTTTTTTCTGCCTGCTGGTAACATGCAGAAGAGAGAGAGCAAAGCAAGAGGAGTACTGTATCAGATCCTGCTCTACTGCATTTCCACATCTGGCAAACTGTCAGCCTTTCCTCCCACACCGATAAAATATTATCTACCATTCATCGATTGACAAACTCTTCAAGTATCTTCCAAATTCAAAATCAAATCCCAGTCAGAATCCAGGTGTCTAGACCCACTTTCCTTAACTTGGTATCCTTTTGATATGTTAGAATTCAAATCATGGCCTGTTAAGCTGAAAACCATACACATCGCTTAATGCTGCATTGCTTTTAAAAGAAAAAAGTACTACAAATAGTGATAGGATAATTACTGAAATATGGTAAATTTTAAATTTAATGTTTCTATTTCAGCTATTCTCCACTCAGGCTATTTGTGACACAAAGTACATTATTCCATAGTGAGGACAATTTCTGTCCTCATTCCTTTGATAAGATATAATTGAATAGAGAATGGAACTCCTATATGTTTAATAATTATTTAGAAATAAGTGAAGATTTATTTTACTTGCTGTATTTAGCCCTACCAATGAATAATTTATGAGGTGATTTACCTCAGATCATAGACTTAATAAACCAACAAGAAAACAATAGTTGACAACAATAAAAGAACAGTGCTTAAAACATTTGCAACATAAATATACAACGGATGTATATCCAATGCCCAGAAGGCAAGACTGTGGGTGCTAAGGAAGAGATTTCCTCAGGCAGGTACAACAATCCAAAATACCTATGCTTCTGTCACTACCACAGAAATTAGAAGTACCCGCAATCAGACCCCAATAAAAGCATGTGCGACAGAAATTACAAAGCATGTACCTGATACATTTTTTTTAAAATTCTCAAGTAAATATATAAGTTAATAATAAGTACTGTGCCAAGCCAATCACAGGCATGGCCAGGAAGACTATTTGTCCTGGCTTCAACCTCAAAGCAGGTTGAACTTGCTTAAGTTTAAGAACTTGCTATTTATTTTACTTTAAGTAATATTTAAATATTAATTTTAAAATCCCAAATGTGCGTCAGATTACTGCATGCACCTTTGAGTTAGTGGAATATGGCCATAGAACAATGTGAGCACGCTTGGACAAACTCCTTCCAGTTTGGCGGATTTACTTCAAGAACCCACCCAAATCATCTCACTGGAATGACACGGTCCAGAGGAAACGCAATTCATCCAGAGGGAAACAGAATATTCCGGTGTTCCCCACAGTTGATTCTCTTTTTTCATTTCTAATTGCAAGAAAGCACTTTTTTGGAACCACTGTTCACATGAAAATAATGCTTACACATCCGTTGGTTGTTTTATTCCTGATAATTCTCCCTTCATATATACCACAGAATTTTTCCCAATGTTTAAACCGCACATGCAGGGGGGCATTCCTTATTCTTTATGCTATGATAGAATATAAATTTGTAACCACATATGTGGTGGCAGGTCCTCTGAGATATCCAGAGGGACCAGGACCACTTTTAATTTTTGAGATCCTAGGATAGGTACAAATTAAAAAATGATGACACATGAAAACAAAATAAGGTGCCGCATAAAGAGTGAGACCCAGTTTGAATGCTATTTAACTTAGACATGAATACAAACCTACATGCTATCCCCTGTTGGGACAACGAAGTGCAATCAAGGTTATTTTTAATCAGTTTGAGAAGGATATAATCTCCTTAAAAGAATTATGCAGTTTGGATTATGACAGAATGGCTGCACTGAAATTCTCTGCAGACAAATATTCATGTTAGGGACAAATGTAAAGTCTTGGTCAATCTGCAGGATTATTTTAAGAAATTATTTATATTTAGTTTGAAATCTTATGCTCCCCAGAATAAAGTTCCAAGCCCCATAAGAAGTTTTGGTTTCCCCACAAATCAGAATTTAGACAGATAGCTCCAAACTTGGAGGGAGAAATCAGGTTAGGTTTTTAGGAAAACATTTTCCAGCCCCTAACCTGAAGCTAGTTTCTCAGTAACCGGAAGAGGTCTGGGGAGTTGAGATAAGGTTGCATGGATAGCAAGATGGGAGGTGTTTTATCCTGCCCCCAACACCATGTGCATTTAAACCAGCTTTTAAGCTGACTTAAATTTATTCCCTGCCATCAAGATGGGTCTTTTCCCTCCACAACTTCCCTCCTCACCAAAACCGTAAAACAGAACAGGAAGGCAGTGAATACAGTATATTCTTTCCTTACTTCCGCTTTGCCAATCCAGCAATGGTAGATTTTATCCTGTTATGGTGCTCTGATACAAAAATGCTCTAACAAGGGCTGCCCTGTTGCTTGTGTTTTTACCCTGGACTATATCTTTTCTTCCACTTAAATTCCAGATTAAAGCTCCATTCCTTTCACACGTTTGTGTATTTTATGTAGTGTAACAAGAGCTGTAGCAGCAGGTCTTTGGGAGCTATGACTCCAAAGGAATAATTAAACGTTCAGCTTTAATTTTTTTAAAAAATCTTTGGTTGCGCAGGTTGAAGAAAAAGCTTGTGAGCACTGCTTGCAAACATGTCATAGGAGATCAGTTTGCACCCCGGTTCCTGTATTTTGTCCAGTAAATATAAAAGCTCTGAGATAATTGAAAAGTCCTAGGCATTTTTTTAAATTAAGGAAATGAAAAATTGTTCTATTCATATTTAACCTATTTAAAACATTAAATATATTAGGCTGCCTAAATTCATACTCTGGCAAATCTGCAATGGTTTTCCTTTCTCTTTAGGTCTCTTCACCCAACCTGTAACTATCAATTCATAATTAAAGCCTTTATAAACACTTATGTAAAACCTAGGTTGAGATAAAGAACTCAAGCGTTATCCAGAAAAGAAGCATACAAGGCAAAATAAATGGATCCATACATTTGTTCCTAACTGAACCTAACAAAGACTTCTCTTTCATTATCTGCCCCCAATCCCAACTCCATCCTGAAGAAAACTCAGAAAAGAGCCCTGGTTCTGAGGGACCGCAATGCCCAGGCTGTGTGCTGGTGTGCTGCTGTTTTCCTCCCTTATTTATGTTTTTTATCATTGCTCAACTCAGCCACACAAGGCAAATTGTATTTAATAAATTAGCCTAATGGATTCCGCAAGTGGTTTGTGAGCGCTGTGCTTCCTCTGGTTAAGGAAAACATTTATATTCCTCCTCTCGTTGGCTTTCTTGCCAGTGAGGGTAACCAGAGGGCAGGGACAGGGAAGAGAATGGAGGTGGGGGGGTGAGCAGCCTTCTTCCTTTGGCCAAGGGGAAAAGTCCACTTCAGTCCCAGGGGAGGCCTGTGGGCGGGGGGTGGGGGGTGGGAGAAGAGCTGCTGGCCTTTGTTCCCCCTTGGGAGACTTGGCAGCCCCAGGCTGAAGGATCTACCACAGCTTTTTCCTAACAGAGCCACCTCCCCACCCCCTTGCCAGTGTTGAACATTAAACTCCACCAAAGGGGCCTCTTTAACAGCTCCCCATGAAATAATAATTCATTATGCTGCTAGGAGGGAAGAAAGGGAGTGTAAGTGTCTTGATGGGATTAGAGAAAAACCCCTGCAGAGATGATTTAGTAGCCGTGATAATTCACTTAATAGGAGCCTAGGGTAAATTGCCAGACATTGAAATGTAACTGAACCAGCCTTGGAAGGACGCGCTACGGGGCTGCGTAGGATAACGGGATTCATTAGCAATATTTAAGAGATTTCATATAAGAATGAGTAATAAAAAAGCAGAATTACTTAATCCACCCCTGCTTGGTGGCCTTTAGCTTTATCTGTCTGAATATCAAATTGGAAATGGCATGATAGCAACACATTTTGGAAACTGTTCTTTTAGCTGTTATTTATATGGTTGATTTAGTTTCTCATTTGTTAACCTTTCAAAAGGAATATCTCTAAAACATGCATAACTGCACAATTGGAATTTGAAAGAAATCGCACAGAGAAGTATAAGAGCGCAGATCAAACTGCCCAGATCAGAAGGTCTTTTTCTATTATGTTTGGAACCTTAGGAATAATCTGGTCTTGTAAGCACTGTAAACTTGCAGAGCAGAATCTTAGAGACAGCACTTCTGAAAGTTACCTTTCAGTTACAGAAAGTTACAGATTTTACATCCCAATGAAAACAATAAAATGTAGTGACTCATTTCCTTGTTAAGTCGCTTACAAGAAAAAAGTTTACTTCTATGATTGAAGGAAGCTGATGTAACGAACAGGCAAGTTGGAAAGGAAGCCATTAATGAAAGCCTGCCTGATCTATACCAAAGTTTTAATCATCGTCGTCGTTGTTGTTCTTAGGATTCTGCACTTCCTTATGGGAATGGAAACCATTATAACCGATACAAAAAAATTGTGGGCTTGGGGAAGAAATGCATTGACATAAAACCCAAATTCTGCTTGCAATTTGACAAAGAGGATTTTTATTTGAAATGATTTTGTATTTCTGAAATGGAAACAAAACATCAGTATTGGCAGCATTATGGTGGCAGAGGCCCACACTTAATGTTTTAAGGAATGGGGGAGAAGGTGAGCTCCAGAGTGAGCAGGAGGAAGTAGCTTGGGAGGAGGTGAAGACTTAATTCCTCTTCCTCAGTCTTAGCTCTCCCTTCTGCAGAAGGCTTTCCATTTGTCTCTGTTTTAGGATGGGGAGGGGGGGGGAAAATAGAGAAGAGTGAAAGCAGAAGAGAGCAAACAGGAGAGCAGTACCTTTATTCTCTGGGGCCAGACTCCTAGAGATTCAGAAAAACATGAAATAGTTTGCTTCAGTTGTGACTGGCTTGAGAAGGTTCAGTGTTTTCTCCTCTCTCCTTCTGCACAGATCAAGGCAAGCAAGTGGAGGAAGCAGAAGGTCTTTGTGTTTCACTTTTCCCACTAATTTTTCTCCTGCCAGAATTATCTGAGCAGTGTTGACTGCAGAGAGTCAAGGAGAAGTAGCTTGCAGATATTGATTATGCTCTTGCTTTTACATCCTCAAAAGTGGTGGATGCCCCATAGCTTTGTCCCATAACAAGAAGCTTGAGGGACGTCTGAAAAGAAAATGCAGGCAAAGCAGGTGGAGGAACTGGTTGACTCCAGCTAGTGTCCTCTGGGAGACCTTCCGAGCAGGAGGCATCAGATGGCTGAGGACTCTGTCTTTAGGCAAAGCCAGAGAGCGGGCAGAGGTAGAGCCACTGGTTCTCTCAGCACAAGATGGCATCCAGTAGCTTCCCATTCTCCCCTTTCTAGGAGACATAGGACACATAAGTGAATCTCCCATCTTTTCCTCTATAATGATGTGTGGTAAGACATGGAGCACCAAATAAGAGATTTTGTCTGAGGAGGAGGGGACAAACTTGATCATGTCTGAGGCATAGTCAGGAGTAATTAGGCCGTAGTGAAAGGCAGTTTTCCTGTAATCAATTTCTCCCCTCTAGTGGGTCCATCTATAGTCACTCAGCCTTCAAGTGAAGCAGCATTGCAAATGGAACTAGTCTCAATATTCAGTTAGTTCTTAGTCTGATCCAAAGCAAGCCAGAGGACATTTAGGCCTGTTATACCCTCTCTCTACATCTGAAGAGCCTAGTATCTCTTATTGCTAGCATGAGAGAGAACAGAAGAGGCACAGGAGTATCCCCCAGGGAGGAAAAGGGCAGGAAATGCATAGAGGGTTGCAGTAGGAAGGAGTCATCTCCATTTGCTTCCATCCAACTTCCTTGAGATCTCACGTATTAAGCAGAGAAGAAGGCACTTCTCAGCTACATTGGCTCAGCAAGAGGTCAGAAGTTTTCTCTTCAAAGGTACAGATAGTGCAGAAGGGCAGCTCTGCTATGAGGACTGACACCTCAAAGGTTCCAATAAAAGAATATATGGTAGGCCAAGGAAGGCATCACACTGGCCTGTTCAGTGAGCAACAAACAGCAACTGCGGGGATTACTGCTCATTTGTCTGCCTCAACTGCAACATCAGCAGGGATTTCCTTGATAGACATTTGTAGGGCAGCAGCATGATTAGAATTGTCTACCTTTATTAAAGATATATAGGCTAGACAAGTTTGCATCCACCCTTTGAGTTCTCTATTCTGCAGAAGATGCCGTAAAATTTTCTGACCGTCAATACTGCTCAGGTAGATTCTTTTCCTGTCAGCTCCATGTTCAGGTGACCAAGAGCAGCACTTGGACTTACATGGAAGTGTCTTCCTGGTCACCAAAGATGGACCAAACAGTTTTATACTTTCAAAGACTTTATACAAGCAACTCTCAGGATTTTTTTGCCCAATAAGGAATGCTGGCCATCTGATTGGTACATGACAATCAGATGGCTCAGTATTTATAGCTATCATCATCACAAACCAATTGGAGTACTGCAATAGACTAGAGTACCTGGAAGCTGCAGTAGATTCAGAATGCAGTGCCCCTCCTGTTGGCTGGCACATTATTATTATTTAAATTTATTACAGCTGCCCACTCCAGTAGATTCTGAGAGGCTTACACATGTTGACAGGAGGTCCTGCACTGGTTTCCAATAAACGTTTGGATGGTAATTCAAAGTGCTGGCTTGATTTATGAAGCTGTACATGATTTAGCATCTAGATATCTCCAGGAACACATTCTGAAACTGGAATTAACCCAGACAACTTGTTTGTCCTAAAGGAAGCTGCTGATAGTACCCCATTTTTGTGAGGTGAAGGAGGGTGGAGTAGGGAGATACTGCTTTTCTGTTGACATCTTCTGTGCTTTGGAATAGCCTCCTGGTTGAGATCAGTTTGGCTCCCTTCGTGTGCTTGGTTTGGGAGATACTGATGATGGAGCTCTTCCAAACAACTTTTGTCATGTGAATGGCTGCTCTCTGGGTTTTTGTTTTGTTGTTGGCTTTGATTTTTTATCTGATTTGAAAGGTTTACTTTTATAAATCTTTTATTTATACTTACTGTGAACATAGCCAGGAGTTCTAGCAGATTATGATGGGTTACAAGCTGAATGAGTGAATGAATGAATGAATGAATGAATGAATGAATGAATGAATGAATGAATGAAATCACTTTTTTGGGCTATCTTTCAGCTGCCTTCAATTCATGCAACTGAGGAGAAGGGGTTGGCCTCCACCAGATGACAGAAAAGTTTAAGTCCTGCCTTCTCTAGGCAGAAGAGATGGAGTTAACCTTTTTTTATCTTGTGCCCATCTTCAGTAACCAGAAGGGTGCCTCCCAGGAAGCCCAAGAGCCATTCTTGTATTATACCCTAATCACAGAACTGTTAAGAAAGAAACCACACTCCAGCCATGATGACAGGACAAATTACTAGATATAAACAACCAGCAAACTTCACTCTCTCATGCACTGATGATGTAACCTAGTTTGATAAAGAAATATCTGCAGGAAAATAGTCAAGCTAATAATCAAGCTCAGAGGATACCAAAAGCCCAAAAGTTCAACCCTGAGCTATGTACTGTATATTGTCTACTATAATTATAATATAATGTAATACAATGCAATACAATACAATACAATGTAATATACTACTATAATTTTTTCTAGTTGGACTGAAGTTTCTAAATAAAAAGAGGCATGCAGATTGAATGATCATATACATTTGTTTTTCAGGGCCATCTTAGGTAACACTGGATAGAAACTGCTAATTACTGTATTTTTTTATTGTCACACAGGGAAGAATACTTGCAGGATTTTCTGATCCAGGTAGCAAAATAATATGGCTGCCCTTGGCAACTATGTTGGATGGAAGAATGGGTGCCCCCTTAGCTAATCTCTTTCTGAGAGCAAAATGTATATTTATGTACCAGCCATTCTGCAGGCATTCAAGGATAGCTCTATGTTTCTGTTGTTTTTGTCAATCATTTTATATTTTCTATCCATGTGGTTTTCTTGGTAAAAATACAGGAGTGGTTTACCACTGTCTTCTCCTGTGCAGTATGAATTGATGCCTTTGCCATTGTCACTAAAGTGATAACCTGCCTCCAGCATCTTCCTATATCGCTGCTGCCCAGTATAGGGGCCTGCTTGGTTTAGCTGGGCAGCTGGGATGGCCTTCATGCCTTGGGTGACTCTGCTGGTAATTTATGCTCGTGGCATACACTCCTGACATACTTCGGTCATCCAACCCAGCAACATCCCCCCACCATGATGGGGCAGCACAACAGGACTCATATACACTTTATAAGGGTGTACTTCACTGGAAATATATTTTCAGCAAGCTTTTTTGGAATGAATAGAAGCAGAATGCTTTCTCCAAAGTATTACTGAGACTCATGCATTACATTGAAGAGTATAAAACTGAGGTGTCCAGTGAGAAAAGCCAAGGCCATATTCAGCTCCAAAAGCCTGGGGTACAGCTCCAAGTGATTTCCAAAAGTTATCAAATTTTAGTATGATAGAATGGGATAATTATTTAATAAATAACTGGAGATAATCATATTACCTATATAGGTGGTCCTCGCTTAGCGACCACTTGTTCAGTGACTGTTTGCACTTATAACGGCACTAAACAAGTGGCACTTATGACCAGTCCTCAAAGTTTCAGCCATTACAGTGTCCAGCAGTCATGTGGTCGCCATTTGCAACCTTCTTTACCAGCTTCCTACAAGCAAAGTCAGTGGGGAAGCCAGCAGGAGGTCATACATGGTGACCATGTGACATCCTCGCTTAATGACCTGCAATGATTCACTTAACAATGGCAACCAGAAGTGCCACAATTTCTGTTGCTAAGCAGCACAGTCACGTGATGTCACACTTTATGAATGTATTGCTTAGTGATGGAAATTCTAATGCCAATTGCCACCGCTAACCGTTAAACGTTAAGGACTACCTGTAATTTTATTTTAATTCAGTGTAATGAAATAAACTTTTTTGGGGTCTTGGTTCCATGTGTTTCTTTTTGGAAGCCCTGGCAAGCCACTTAAAAGCCAAGGAATGCTTCAGATAAGATGGTTGCTGAATCTAATGAGTTAGCTTTTTATATTTCCTTCCATGCACAGCCTATTTCCCACGCATGCCTGGACTGGAGAAAGCCTTTGAAGCTCCTGCATGAGTCTTCCAAAGGATGCAGCTTCTTAACATTTTGATGTGGGGTGCTAAGCTCATGCTAATACACTTTACAAAGCAATACATACACATACACACACCCACACCCACAAGCATAAACACATCTATGAGACAGAGAGAATCAGAGCACCCTATAAATATACAAGATTGAAACGAATTGTTGATGTATTATTTCTAACACTGCTTTCAGCACTCTAATTTTAATTAGAATGATCTCAGATGTGCAAATTTGCAGCTTAATATAGTATATAAAATGCTGAAACAACTTATTCATATAGAGTATGTTCCTCCCTATATAGCAGCTGGGTCAGTCTTTTATATGAGAACTGTGATTTAGTATATATTCCATGTACTTTATACATACAGGTTTATATTGGCATTTTTATTTTTATTTTCATTGTGCCACTGTAGAGATGTTGTGTTTTATATAACATAATAAACCAGTTTGAAATACAGCAAGGAGATTCTTCTTCAAATAAAACTAACGATATTAATAACCACAACTGTCAATTCAGAACAAGACAAGTGTTTTAATAAATCTTCACTAATACCCCATACAAATATGAAAGAATGACTAGCTTCCCCTGTTCCCGGGTGACCACCGCCTGTGATGACTTTGAATAATTCCCTCTAGTGGAAGGCAGCCAACTTGCTCCATTATTCCAGATGGCCAGCTCCAATTTGAAGTTCTGCAAATGGTTCTCAGCATTTAGGAAGGCTCCTTCATTTCATTCAGAGGCAGAGAAAGATTGACTATCAAACCTGATATATTTTCTTACTTCTGTAGTATCAAAAATTATATACAGAAGTGCGAACATATATTTAAAAGAAGAAGAATCGCTATATTAAAAGCTCCACACACTTATATTCAAGGCATCAAATAATTGCCTTTTTAGTAAGAAAGGATAATACATTCTCAAGTATGTTCAGCCACCAATGAGCTGGGAGGGAAGGATGCTACAAGAAACCAGACATCCAACTATGTGAAGTTCTGATTCACATGGATGAAATACATGTGCTGATGCTATGATTTTTTAAAAAATATATTTTTAAAATGTTTATTTTGGCTGGCCAAAGACCAAAACAACAAAGTTACTTATATGTTAAATAAAGATCTACAAGATCCAGCAATGTGTACCAATGGAAAAACAGTAATATTTTGACCATGCAGAGTTTTCAAGAGGTGATGTTGTAATTACTAGTAGTTAACATTCCTAAGACCTAACAAACAGCATGTTCTCCCATCCATATTTGATACCATGTAATATTGGGAGAAGAAACGCAGAAGGTGGTGAGATCCAGGTAGATGTCTGACAGTTCCTTTGCAGTCCATGATAAATGGAGGGGAGGGTGGAATGATGTGCTTCTAGGAGAAGGGAACTGAACTAGTCATTTGGTGATGTAGACAGTTTGAATTACAGCATGGATCCTACAATATATAGTAATTGGTTCAAAGTAGGGAAAGTTGGTCACCAAACAAAGAGATGAATATGTGTTAGGGCATCACAGGCAAGAGCATATCTATGCATCTATGCATATTAATATTGTGCAACAGCAATTTCTTTGAGATGTTGTCAGCAATGTAGTATTAATCTGTGGAAGACTTGAACTAAGTTTCTTTTATTTTTAGCTTCAGTGAGATACTGGAAAAGGAATACTACCTAATTCACACATAATACTGATAGTGGACCATTCTCATTTAGAAATTTGAGATACAGAGGCCCAGTGTTGAGATGGAATAAACATTTCTAAGAAATTGGTTGCTTATCAATATCTTTGCCCACAAGTTACTTTGGGAGGCTTCTATTATAGGGTGGTTAACAATTATATATTTAAAGAGGAAATTGCAGTTAACTTATTGTACCTAATATTGATTTTCTGACTGGTGAATGTCAGGGTACCCTAGCTACCCTTAATATTCTGAATCAATGCAGGAAGAATTAGTATGGCTGCTGAAATGAAATTAAGAGAAGACAACTGGGGCTGTTGCTGCTCAGCAGAGAATCCAAATGGTTTGGTCTTCTGGAATTATTGTTTTAGTTATAGATAGTCATTCTTCAATGTAGAGAAGGCTCCTCAATCACCTACTGCCAGTTCTAGGAACAAAAAAAGCACCAGGAAGATGGTTTCTGACTCAGACATATAATCCTAGCCTTGCTTCTGAGTGTTTGATGGATATGAGGATAGGCATACAGGAGATTGAGGTTTACAAACAATGGAAGGTGGAGGCAAGTCAAGTAAAAACTACAGCTATGTCAGAAGGCTCAGTACAGTAACCAGAAAAGCCCCTTTTGGGGGCTACAGCCATTGGAGCATTAATGGTGGCAGGTCTAGCTGCAGATGTAGTCAGTATCATAGACAAACTTACTGATATCGCAGAGTCAGGAACAATTGTGACTGCTATTAAAGTAGTTAGTCTAATGTATAGACATTGCTTAGTAGTGGGCTAAGATCTTGCACATTTTCTGGGAACAGTTCATTGTGGAGAAAGGGGACAACTGTGGAAACTCCACAAAGGACATCCTGTGTAAAGCAAAACAATGTTAGAATGATAAAGTAGATATAGTGGTACTGCTGATATGGGGACCATAGTATCTGGAACAGTCCTGATCCAGAGGAGTAAAAGTGATAAAGACTGAGTTGCAGAAAACTTGTTAGTATAGTTACAATTTCTGAAAGGGTATTGAGACTGAAAAATTGCCACAGAGTTGCCTCAGATCTCTCCCTCGACAGTAGGTCTAACTCCTAGGGTCATCTGCCAGCACCATTGACCAAATGATTGGTGAAACATATAAGCTTGTTCTCTCCTTAAAACTGCCATGGATTTCGGCCGGCTGAATGTGGAAACAGTATTGTAATACTGGAACAGCTAAAGATGTCTTAAAGCTGCTTCAGATTTGGGCTGGGGATGAGAGAAGGCAATGTCATGGAAACACAGCAGGCCAAAAAAAAAAAAAAGTTACAGAGCATGTTTGTTCTATGGTTACATGCAAGTGGAAAAAGACCTAAGAAAGTTATGCAGGTAGAGGAAAAACAGAGTTATACAAGTTGGATATAAGTAGATTGTGCCACATATTTGAACTGGCTGTGAGATTTGCCCCGTTCGACAGAGAAACTCTCGTGACACGTGTGGTTCACAAAGAAGGTTTACTCATGCGTAACGTAGTAGTCACAAGCAAAGCCAGGACTGGCTTGGTACAATTGCATCACTTGTTATATTCCCCCCTTCCCGCACTTTTTTCCCGCCCCGCGATCACGTTGCTGCTGCGGGTTATTGGCCCCCCCAATAATCCCCCTTGATTGTCCATGATGGCAGGTTCGGTCAGGGTCCATTGTCCTTGATGGGCAGTCCCCCCCGGCTTGGGTTGGTCCCTCCCCGTTACGTGCAAGCCCGCGGGTTCTGTGCTGCGCGCGATCTTGTTTCGCTGCCTGTTCATTGTTGGCTCGCGCCGTTATCAGTTTATAGTTAAAAGCTTCCGCTGCGGTTTTCCTGTTTGGCTGGGCGCAGGTGGCCCATTAATTAGCGGCACTTTCAGTTCCTCTTTCCCTCGCTAGCTGCCGCCGGTGGAGTTCGCTGGCTACGAGCTTCCCCGAAGCCCCGTGCTGACCGAACCTGACATACCGCCCCCCTGAAGACAAGTCCCCCTCTTAATTGGGCTACTAGGGTGTTGCCCCCCCCCATCTGCCATAACGGTGTGCCTTTCCTTGGCTAAGTCACTTATAGGATGGGTCCCCGAAGGTTCTCCTTCCCCTCCTTCCCTTCCTTCGCCGCTGCGCACGTCGAGCAGCTGGCCACGTACTCCCTCGTATCCCTCCGGAGAGACGGCCACCAGAACTGTTCACGCAGGAGGTGGAAAGTCCTAACAAACCCACAGTGTCCCGTAGTGTCCTCGGCGTGCCCTCTCCGGAGCACATCCACCCGGCAAGCTTCTGGAACGTAGAGCCTCCCCTTGTGCTCCCAGCAGGTCCCTTGTTTCTTCAGGGAGTCCTTGTTGTTTACTAACCAGGGGTCTCCCTCGCTCGCCTCTGCACAGCGCCGCCTCAGCTCCGGCTCGGCTCCCTTCCCCTGCTTCTCCCTTGGGGGTTGGGCTCCGCCTTTCGCCTCCAGCTGGGTCGTCCTTGTTGGGTCCCTGGATTCGAGCGGCGGCTCCCTCAGTGTCCTACAACCTTCCAGGTTCCCCTGGCCGCGGCCAGGTCCCGGTCTATCGCCGGTTGCTTCACTCACGCTTGGCGCGGACCAGTCGGCTCCCGGCGCCGCTCCTGCCCCCGCTCTTGATGCCAGTGTGATCGCCGCCTGCTTTGCCACGGGGCCCTCGGGTCCCGCTGCCACCGTCTCTGCTGTAGCCGACCCCTGCGTTGCTGCGGGGCCCTTCGTCGTCGATGCCACCGCCACCTCGGCGGTCTCTGACCCCTCTCGTTTGTTGGTCGCCCTCAGCGCCGTCCTCGTATTCGCCTGACGGGCGGTTGGTTGCCCGGGCCCCGCTGCTGTCGCTGCTGCGGCTTGCCGGCCCTCGGCTCTCTGTCGCGCAGTCGCCACCTCGCCTAGCTCCGTGGGGTCCTCAGCTCCCGCGCTGCCTCCGCGGCTCAACCTGGCTTCCCCGGTGGTGCCGTCGAATCGCACCGTCTCTGCTGCCACGCTCTCTCGTGCGCTTGCCGCCTCGGCTCCTCTGCCGGTCTCCCTTGGCGCCGCCCTCGCCGCGTGTGCAGTTGGTTTCCCGGGCTCTATTGCCGCCGCTGCCGCAGCTCGCTGGCCCTCGGCTCGCCGTCGCCCAGCCGCCACCTCGCCGGGTTCTGTGGGGCCCCCTGTTCTCGTGCCACCTCCGCAGCTCGACCCTGTCTGCTCGGTGGTGCCGCCGAACCGCACCGTCTTGGCCACCCAATCGATGTGCGGGTTCTGGTGCGTAAGCCATGCCAGCCCCAGCACTAGTGCATGGCCGGCCCCCGGGGCAACTACTAAGCCTAGCTCCTCCCGGCTTGTCCCCACTGTCAAACCGACCGGCTCAGTGCGATACTGCGCCGGTTCCCCCCCTGCCGTCGATCCATCCAACTGGCTGAGTGCGAGGGGCTTCCTGAGTCTCCTCACGCTGAGCCCCAGTGCGGATGCCAGTACCGGGTGGATCAGGCAGTGGGTGCATCCCGAATCCAGCAAGGCATCGACTTTCGCCTCTGCTTCTGATCTCACCCCCTTGAGGTGGACCCTGATCCTCATGGGCGAGTAGCTTCTTCTGTCCCGCCCTTCCTCATGCTGCCACTCCGTTGGCTGCTCTGGGGTGCGCCTCAGCGTCGCCGGCCATCGCCTCCCGCTGGCTCGCTCTCCCCTCCTCGCAGAGCCGGGCTTCCTCGTGAGCCAGCCGGCTCCGCTGCACACCGCTCCACTAGCTGCTGTCTCCTCCCAGGATCGGTCGGGGTCCCTTATAGCCGGGAATCGCCGGCCCCCGTCCTTTGTGCAGCTCGCCAAGACCCCCTGCCTCGAGGGGCACTGCACCATCCGATGCCCCTTGCCTCCACACCGGTAGCAGGTCCCTGCAGTCTGCCGGGCGTTTCCAACCTCGATCCTCTGCCGTCGGCTCCTGCGTCTCGCCTCCGGTGCCGCCTCACTTTGGTCCGCTGTGGCTGGTATCGGGGCTCGCGCCTCTCGCTTCCCCGGGTCTCCGGCATCCCCCGCCGTCTCCACCAGCCAGCTCCACTTCACTAGAGCCTCCAGGTCGTCCCTACTGGGTGCTCCCCCCTGGATCTCTGAGTGGAGCCTGTCCTGCACAGGGAGATAGGTTAGTGGCTTGGGGCGCCCCAAGAGCTCGCTCCTTGAGCTCCTGAATCGGGGCGCTTCTGCTGGCCGCTTCTGCTAGCCTGGTCTCCACGCCGCCCTCTGCGGCTGCCCCAGCCGGGGCCCTGGGTCCGCCACTCCATGCTTCCCGCATGCCCGGTACAGCTGTCGTCTGCTGCTGGAGGTCGCCCTCCAGCCCGTCCAGCCTCTCCTCCGGCTCCTGGCTCCTGGACCCTGCGCCGCTGCTCCCGGGAACCGCACGTCCCGTCAAGCCCTCTGGCTCCGTCCCGCTGCTGAGCGCCCGCTTGGCGCCCCGCGAACTGGCCGTGGTTGTGGGTCCCCTCTTCCTCACGCTAGGGACTGGAGTCATCTGCGCAACCTCTGGTCTAGGCTCCGTGCAGTTTCTTGAGGTCGTATCCTCACTGCTGCCGGTATCGCCCGATTCCTTCTTCGCCTGCGACTCTGCCCCTGGGGCCTTGCCCCGCCGGAAGATGGCCTGCAACATCACTTGGACAGCATCCATCCGCTGCTCGATCTTGGCCTCCAGTCGGGTGAATCGTTCCTCACGCTCTCGGGCCTCGGGTTCCGAGTCACTACTCGTCGCGACCCCCCATGCTGGCGACCCGTTGGGGCTCCTGCCCCCGCCGAACGACCACCCGTCCTCTGGCGCCCTCTTGGCTGTGTCCGTGCGCCATTCGCCCCGGACTGGTCCCGCCATCACGCCTTCGGATCTGGGCTCCTGGTAGCCCAGCTGGCACGCGGTTTCCCCATCGCTTGCCATCTCCTGGTGCCGTTAATCAATTCCTCTCCGGTCTTGGCTGCAGGGAAAGAAAGGTGAGCGCTCCTCGGTGTGTACCGGGTAGCACTCAATGTGAGTCCTGGCTTTATGTGAGATTTGCCCCGTTCGACAGAGAAACTCTCGTGACACGTGTGGTTCACAAAGAAGGTTTACTCATGCGTAACGTAGTAGTCACAAGCAAAGCCAGGACTGGCTTGGTACAATTGCATCACTTGTTATATTCCCCCTTCCCGCACTTTTTCCCGCCCCGCGATCACGTTGCTGCTGCGGATTATTGGCCCCCCAATAATCCCCCTTGATTGTCCATGATGGCAGGTTCGGTCAGGGTCCATTGTCCTTGATGGGCAGTCCCCCCCGGCTTGGGTTGGTCCCTCCCCGTTACGTGCAAGCCCGCGGGTTCTGTGCTGCGCGCGATCTTGTTTCGCTGCCTGCGGCCCCGTTCATTGTTGGCTCGCGCCGTTATCAGTTTATAGTTAAAAGCTTCCGCTGCGGTTTTCCTGTTTGGCTGGGCGCAGGTGGCCCATTAATTAGCGGCACTTTCAGTTCCTCTTTCCCTCGCTAGCTGCCGCCGGTGGAGTTCGCTGGCTACGAGCTTCCCCGAAGCCCCGTGCTGACCGAACCTGACACTGGCCTATACTGATAGATAATGTGAATTTACCAGGTGAATTTACCAACTGACTAATTTGCACACCAATCTAAGCATAAGCATTAGATTACTGAATCATCAATTCTTAAATAACCTACTCATTCAGCCAATACTGGCTGATTTAGCATTAAATATAATCTATATCTTACATGAGTTGCCTGGTCTAATTTCAAAAAGTTCTGCAGGGTCACTGGGTCTGACCTTAATGGTCAGATGGGAGACCATCAGCAAATATCCAGTCTGCAGACTAGGCTAGGACCTAAAAGAATCCTAAACAGGGATACTGCTATACTGGTGCCAAGAAAACTAGAGACATATGTCCATGTAATGATAAGGAGTGCATCTTGACTCAAAGGAGATTTTATCTTTTACCTTATATAAAAGGCAAAGTATTTTTTTAGCAATAAAAAAATTAGTAATAATGTCCCTACACAATAAAATATATTATCAGCAACAATAATAATAATAAATAACAGTATTATCATTCATCAAGATCACAGTTCAGCTCAACTGGCTATTCCAAGACTACATATGTTAGATTACAGGTACAAATATTAGACTATCTTCAAGACAGAACCAGCTTTACATTTGACTTCTTGGTTTCTTTCTTAAGGGAGTAACTGGGTCAAGTGGCCATCCTTGTAGTGCTATCAATAAGTTCAGTAAAATCAAATCTTAACATGTGTTGAAACACACATTATAAATAGATGCATAGATGGACTGGATATTGAGGAAAGTGATGTTAAAGATTATGAACATTAAGATTTATATTAATCTATAAGCCTATTAAAGTACAGTAAAACCTGTCCTTCAGACCACCTTTTAAAACATATCGCTTCCCTGATGGGACCACTAAATTTTGGGCCAAATTATTTTCCCATAAAGAACAGTGAAAAGAAAATGATTATATTAAGTCTACTTTTACTATGGTTTCTTTTCAATGTTCTGCTAAAAATGATTCCAAATAGTAAGATAATATTGATTTTGACCTTGTTAATGAATCTGAAGAACTTCAAGGAATATCTGACTACATATTTCCCATTAAATGATGGGTGGGAGTGGGCAGAGACACATCTCTATCCATTTTGTATCAACATTAATCAAAAGCCAACATATCATCAAATTGTTAACAGCTTCAGCGTGCTATAGACATATTTGCATCCAAAAGTTTAAAGCAGTTGAGCATAGGTATTACAACTACAAAGCTTTTACTCCAGAGTAGCCTTCTAACAGCTGTGTTTCTATAGAGAGGTAAGAGTCGTGTAAACTTCATTTTAGACTTTTCATTTTCATAGGTACAGATTTTTCTGCAAACATAGCTATATCCTGAATAATTCAGACTCTGAATATTGCAGCATTAGAGTCATACAAAATGTGAATGTGAGTATTACATGTTACACATTGATTAAAACAGAGCAATAATGGTCATGTTCAGCATCTGAAAGCTACCTAAGGGTAAGAAAAGATTTTGTGGGACTTTAAGCTTTTATCAAATTCAGCTGAGTGCATTTCATTAGATGCAAGCAAACTTTAGTCCATGAAAAAAAATAGGTGATAATACAATAGGATAGTTCTTAAGGTCCCCCAAGATTCTTTCCTACTTTTGCTCCAGCTAGTTATGGTGGCTTCTCCAATAAGAATTTGGGCATGTTCCTTGGGAGAGGGAGCATCAGAAAGAACCCAAATTGTACTTCAGTCATTAGCAAAGTAGCCAATTAGTATTGCCTATATGCAGGAGATGTGTCATTAAAATGTATATGAATATACATAACATTTCCTTAAGTGAATTTTAGCTGTAGAAATAAAAGCTATAATTTAAGTAGATCTACAGGAGAACAGAACAGATTATAACGGGGAAGGCTGTGATCATTGACCAGTGAGCCTGTTCAGTTGTTTGTTCAACTGCTAACTGATGAGTAATTCCAGACTCTTGCACTCCCTCCAAATATTCCTTTCTTGTTAAAACAAACCTGGACAAGGACAAGTCCTGGGAATGATAAATGTCATATATGGCATAAGATAGAGGGCATTCTGAAAAAGAACAGCAAAAACAAGAAGTATGGAGCACCTGAGTGACCTTCCCACCCTTATTTCCTTACATTCTCTGTTATGACTAAAACAGTCACTTCAAGAAAATGAGGCAGATGCTTCTGAAATGGAATGTCTAAATTATATAGTGGATGGAGACACTTTATTTCTGGCCGACACTTATCTTTTATGGGATCAGAAATTTGCTACTTTAAGAGGCCAAGAGAAGAGTAGGAGATGCTTCCACAATTCAAAAGAGAGGGTCCAAGGTAACACAGTCAGTTATATCCACCATTATAAAAGTGAGTTTCCACTCATTCAATGGCCATCCTCTTGTTCTTCAAACCATCTTCCAATACCTTGTTTCAAAGAGTTCCTTCAGCCCTCCAAAACAGATGGGAGGAGGGAAAGATATAGGAGAGGAAGATTCCATTCTGTTAGTAAATGCTGTATCATCAAGGTACATACACAATTGGATAGAGTTGGCTGATCAAGAATTTCAAAGCCACAGATTTAGTTTGCTCCTTCTTTCTGATCTGACTGAACAGTAGTTAGGCTGTTGCTAAAATACCAATTTATGAATAATTCATGTGTTAATATATGGGAAAATACAGTAATTTTTATGTACATCTGTGATAACACCCCCACCACCAAAGAGATACATTGAACAGTTGGTCACCTACAGGGAGCTGCACTAATTATGATTTGTGAATTACTTTCTCCATGAAATCACAATTTTTACAATGACTATATATAGATTATGAATTTTGCAGCAGGCTTATTGCCTGGGGTGAGACTTTGGCTGTTTAAGTACTGTCATCCTGGTAGAATATTCATTTAGATTTTCATGCTCTAGTCAGCACCTTGACTGTCCTTAGAGTTTCACACTTGGATTAAAAATACATTGGATTCATCAAGCATATTGTTAGTAAAATGAACTGGGACTTCCCTATTGCATACCATGTTCTGCGATTTTCTGGCAGCAAATGAATTAGAGACCAAATAGATGTGTTAGAAACTTTTGGAGCATCTTTGCTTCAAGTAAAAACTGACCCACAATTACTCATATAGATTACTATTGAGTTGAGATTAATGAAGGCTTACTAGCCTTCAGGTAGTATGACTAGTTTTCTAGAAGTGACCATTAACAGGGTTGTCTGGAGTGTTTTGTAACAACTTTATAGAAGATAATGCATGCCTTCCATTCATGAATATCTGCCAACTCATGTATATGTGATTACATCAATAACGGAACAAGGAATATTTTAATAGGTGTAATGCTCACACATAATAGGTGTTTGAAATAGATGTTCAAAAGTGACAGAATGGAGTCAGTGGCAAAAAACAACCCCCCCCCAAAAAAAATCCTCTACAGTACTTTTAATTGTGATGGCATGAAATTTATTAGCTGTTGAGATCAGAAGATTAGATATTTGCCAGAAGATGGCTTCACTTAGGGTGACCACTAAAATAATAATTATATATTAGTCACTACTAGGCATGTGAACATTGGGAGGGAATCGCTGCCAAATTTCCCCTAATTTGAAGAATGTGATGCAGAAGATATGGAGGTATTAATGATAAAAGGCAAAGTCTCCCTCAGGTTGAGCTTGACATCTAGAAACCACTTGGAGATATTCATGTAGTTTTCATGGCAACAATATGAAGGTAGTTTCACATTGCCTGTTTTCAGGATGTTTTTCAACATCCCAATATAGTCTACAGCTCTGGTATTTCCAAATACTAATCTGGACTGATTGTACTTAGTTTTTTCAAGATTGTCCAAGATTCTCTAGGTTCTTCACAACCAGCAAAAAGCAAAGACCAAATACTGACTTCTCCAGTGCCCAAAGATTCTTTTAGAAGACCTACTCCCCAATCTGAAGAAACTTCTCAGAAATGAAGCAGAGCAGCCTCATTACTTCACCTTGACCAAATGATGTGGCTTTGTGCAGAAGTCTCTTTCTTTGAGCAAAGCTGCTATTCAAGGCAGATTGGCCCCACCTTGAAGAGCATGTTACTTCTGCTATGTGAAGAAAGCATTGAGGAGGGCATCTCTGCTTCATATATCACAGGGGCTTGTGCACAGACTGGGAAAGCAGCAGGTGAATCTGCCCATTTTTGGTCCATAATCCCAATTAACTGCACCATTGTGCCTGATGGCCTTTCCTTGGGCAGGACAAACTATACTAAAAAAATACATACGCTTAAGATTTTAAGAAATTGTTACGCTGAGTTACTGGTAGTATGAAAACAAAAGATTCAGGAATGCCTGCGAAAGATAAATCTGTGCCAAGGTGCTTTATATTGCAGAAGAAAAGTAATCATATGTGTATGAAAAGAGATAAGCCTGAAGCTTTGGAGGGAGTTGTACAATTGACAATCAAATGGAGCTTAAAGGGAATTAAAAAGCTAAAAGACCTGAAATAATAATAATAAAAAGGAAGCTTGTACTGCAAAAAAATTGCAAATGTCAACAGTAAATCATAAGACTTTGCACCACTGAGCTACTTGCCAGCTCTATAGCTTCCTGAGTTCTTACCACAGGGAAAGACCAACTTTCATGGCCAATAAAACTTAAGAATTTTAGAAATACATGTAGAGATGTAAATCATATGCATATATTTGTGACTTTTCTCTCCTAAATGACTAATTGTAAAAGACAGATGATGGAATGTGTGGGCTCCTTGACTGCTAATCTGTTCCTTCATTTGCTTCAAGGCATGTTATTACCATTCTGTTTGTTCCATGAGATGCACACCGGTTTCTTCCATTTAACGGAAAATGAAGGTTAGAAAGAATGAAGTATTCCTGTCTTCCAGCTCCACCTCCGGTCTTTAAAGTGCTTCCTAGGAATGCTCAGGAAGGTCTTGGAACATGCAAACAACAAGCCTGTTTCTGAAATGGAAGGGCCAGACTTAGCTGCCCAAATGGCTTGCTGTAGTCCAAAACAGAACAGGTGGTGGCCAGATTGAATCTGTTGTTGTTGGAATGATTTGATTCATAAACAGGGTGATAAAATTTTATGGCAAGGACTCAAGGAACAAGGGGAAGTTGCAAGATCCTAGAGTAAAAGTCATTCCCCTTATAAATCTGTCTTAATAGCTCTGAGTTGTGAAGCATAAAGCAGAAAAATAAATTGAATGATATCCTAAATATAAGTTTACACACCCATTACTATACATGTAGTAGCAATGATAGACATTTATTTATGTTATGCATTTGCAGACATTTAAGGGCTCTTATTTGCATAAGACTGTAGATCTGTCTGCTCTGAGATGTTTATATTGCTTGGCATAGCATTACTTTTGAACATGTATACATAAGCATCTTCATTATGCATACAAATGCACAGAATGCATATATATATATATATATATATATATATATATATATATATATGAATAAAATGAATGCACTGATTTATATTAAGATTATATTTCATTATATTTCCCTGCTTTTGTGCCTTCTGTAAAGCATTCTTCACTGTGGCGAGGATTCTAGTTCATTGGCCTCTGGCAATATCACAGATTATGCTGGGTCCCTTGTTTTGAATCGTGACCCTAAAAATATAAAGACATCATTTGGGCAGTTTGTGTGTTTAGGCCAGTTCTGACGGATCGTCCTAGTGGATATGCCTGTATAGCTAAGATTTCTCTGATAAAGGGACCGTTTCCCTGTTTTATTAAATTAATGAAAGTACTATCTTGAGAGATTTATAAATCTGTTTTCCAGTTAAAATACACTTTAAAAAATACAGAACTTCAAACAAGCATACAGTCCTAACATGCTTCACACCAGCTCTTTTCTAGATTTCCCCAAGCATGTGAGTCATGCAAATGTCTAACAAATGCATCCTGGTGCCATATTTCCAGCTCGGCTGATGCATTGATCTCGGTGAATTTTGAGATATAAACTTCAATTTAACTCTCAGTCATTGAGTGGACACTGCCACCAACAGCTCTGACGTTATTTGTTGTGGCTGTTTTGCTGTCCCTGTTTGCACATTAATCCAGTGACAATTAGGTGTCAGCTTGCGTTGATTCTACTCACTGATAGCCTTGGGCTGTGCACTTGAAGCCCTAATCAGGAGTGTAAACTCTGCTATATTTCAATTTGGAGAAGCGCTCTTCCGCTAAGAGGCCCCTGGCACGGCGATAAATAAAACGCCTATTTACTCTATCGCCACACTTAGACATCTAATGCACTTACTACCAGCCCCCTAATCATAGCCTCCAGTTAAATCCGCCTATAAATCACTCCATTCTCATCCTGCAGATTAGTGAAGCCATTTTCCCCAAACCCCACAATGAACACTGTTTCCTTTTCTTGTTAGTCAAAAGCTAGATGATTTTTATTAGGTTAAAGACGAGCTCACAGATGGTAAATCGCATGGAGAGAAATGAGGTGGAGAGTTACACGGTGGAGTGCAAGCCATGGTGGGGAGGGAGGGGCAACCAGCCGTCAGCAGGACCAGAATCAAATGAGGAGGCTAACAACAACAACCCCCTCTTTTTGTGCTTGCCCGAGCCTTCCCTCCTCCTTTCCTCCTCTTCCTCCTTCTCCCTGCCTTAATTACATTCTGGTGACGTTGGCATTTGTTGGCATGAGGGGCAGTTCCTAGCAAATGGGACGAAAGAGGTCCCCCTTCCCCAAGGGTATAGATTCTTCTCAAGGAAGGCTTGATGGAGGGGCAGGAAGAGAGAAGGTTTGTCTACCCGATGAGATTTATTCCAGCTGACCTCTGACTGAAGGATGATTTTGCTGCATCTGAACATCTGGGAATCATGTAGCCATCAAGAGAATCAGCAATCATGCCATTCAAGCTGCAACACTCTGAAGAAGGGCAAATGTTCTCAGTGAAATATGCAAAACAGTTACAGACTGAGCAATATCCATTTCTCCACCAATATGTCCGCCCATATTATTTTCAGAAAACATCCTTGCATAAGAAAATTGCTACTGTTCAAATATATGGCTTACTGGAATATTGGAAATTTTTAACCCATGTGTTTTTCTCCTCCTCTTCGTGTTTTCTAACATTCCTCTCATTTATGAAGTAAAAATGATAGAATCTCATTTTCAGTCATTTATTCCTTGCCAGACATTAGAATCATTGGAAGAGGTTTGGCAAAGCACAAGTTGATTTGGACCAGAGTGATATCATTTGTTCCATGTTTATTTTGGGGATAGATAAATAACCTTTAAGATCTTGCCTCTACTACCCACATGATAAGCTTAAGAATTGTTATACTATATTGAGATTTGAATTTGTAATGACCTGATTGCCCCCAAACGGTTTCTTTATCTGGTAACAGAGCACCCTAGACTTGAGGGGGCAGGGTGTCTGCGGGGTATGGTTTAAACAGTCAAGATGGCAATGATGATGGTGTGATTCACCTTTTTTTTTTAAGTGAACCGATGCATATAAAAATCAGTCAGAACTTCACTTACACCATCATGGCTGCCATGTTAACTTTTTGACCACACCCTGCAAACACCCCCATGAGTGATTCTGATTCCCATTTTCTTCAGAGAAGCTGATAATTGACAGTGAACACTTTTTGAAAAAATAATATTGTATGAACAGACAGTACAAGATACAGTCAGTTGTTTATCTTTAAGAAGCCCATCAACAAATTATTCCCCTCTGCATAATTACAGAGTGAATATTTGGCTTGTCCCCAAAGGTTACTAGAGGCCCGTCCCCCTACGTTTTAGGCACGCTCCTCTTCCTTTTTCTCTTTTTGCCCTGTTCCACTGTTAACTGCCTCTCCTCCTTACCAGCTTCTCTCCCGCCACTGATGTGGCCATTTTGCCTCCCTTTTTAGAAGGTGAGAAGGAGCACCTTCTTTTGCCAAGCAAGACTGAAGGGTGCCTTGCTCGGAGCTCTGGCAAAGCACAGCACTCCTTGAAGCTTTGCATAGCCTAAAATGCAGTGAGAAGGAAAGGCAGAATGAAATGCCAGAGAGCAGCTGCAGAAAATAGCCTTTAGATTTAGATTTAAAGGGGGAAACAAAAAGGTCATATACACGAGGTTGCATTTTCTGCTTTCTATACTCCTGTGCCAAAGCCAAGGAAATGGATCACATATCTACTGCACAGGGACCTAGACTTTTCTTCTCCCCATGCGGTTTACAAAGTTCTCCCCCCAGAGAGATGAATATCCCACTTTTGGATCTTATTTAGAATGATAAAAGCCGAAAGTGGGACTGTCTTCATTCTCTGCTTTTCAAAAACCACAAGAAAGGATTAATGAGAGAGTTAAAATGAGAGAAATAGAGCAATGGGATAGTAATTATTATTGCTTCATGCCTGTGACACATGTAGACTTATTAGTGAATATTATCTGTATTGGCAGTTATTTTACTAAATTTGTGGCTAAGTCCTAGTGAAAGCAGTGGGAAATGCTGGTTACAATTAACTCATGCCATTGCGTTCAGTGGGACTTAAACTGCAAGGCCTATTTCTAGTGATCTGGGAGAAAATCCAGAGGACATTCTCCTGTGACTGAATAAATATGTATCAGGTAAAAGTATCAGTCACAACTATGTTTAACCAGGCTCACTTTTAATCAGAGCTACCCACAAATACCTGGACTGGGTGTGCACAAGCCATAATGGAGTTTGCTTGACCTTGGCCTAGTCTAATGTGTGAACCAAGCTGTTGCAGTTTGTAAACCATGATCTCTGATTTAGTGTTATGTGTGAATCTAGCCACTGTAGCTTGGTTAGCAAACCATATCTTAGTGTGATACAATAGTAACTCAGTAACTCAGGGTTAGCATGTTGTGTTGTTGGAGCTAGATTTTTGGGTTGCAAACATTACATTAATATCCTAGGTAATATTGTTAGTGCAGATGTGGGAAAGGAAGGTTTGTTGGTTGGCAAGGGATGCATATGTTTTTCTACAGTATTATGTCAATTTTGCCTTGTCTTGGTTGGGGGAGCTCCATAAGTGGCAATTAATTTGCATGTGAATGAAGTGTTTGGTTACATCTTTTGATAGCTTCATAGACAGCATGTCAATTCATATGTCTGTTGATATGTTGTGTGAATTCAGCTACAGAGAACAAAATCAATGTATTAAAATAAAATAAAATGATAAAATAAAAACCATTTAAAATGGTTTGATGCCTATCTTTATAAAGTCACTACCATTTTGGAAGACAATGATCTGGAGTCTTAGGATATCTTGTAGTATTATATTTATTGTGTATATGCAAAAAGCAAGCCTAGGTTCACAGCAAAATTAAATGCATTTGCCTTCTAAAAGCTTTTACTAGCCCCAGTCAAATCCCTCAAATGTTCTTCTCACACTCTACCAGCTGGAGTAAAACTGGTTTCAATCTTGTTTTGACAGACTCCTTTACATATACTATAGGAAGAATACCCAGTTGGCTTACTGGAGCCCCCTATACCCTTGCCATTGGTAGGGCTCTGCCAAATGGAGAGAAAGAGACACACATTTCTTCGGTTTCTATAGAACTGATCGAGAGTTTCTGAATTTTCTTGGATTCCTGGAAACATTTGGAACTTTGAGACCATGTTATGGGAACTCTCACAAAATGGCTACCGTGTAGGCTTGGCTACTCCTGCTATGGTAAGCAGGTCCTCTTTGTTTACCAGTTGTCTAACTTGTGATTTTGCTTCCTGGTGTCCTTCTCCTGATCCCAGGATGTTCCTCCCTGGCTTACCCGTTTCTTTTGTTTTCTCAGCAAGTGAAACACTTTTAAAGAGAGCATTAAGCTACAACCACCTAGGGAGCTTGACAGACCCTAAGGGAAGTATTTGCACATATATTGATACCCAGGAGTGCAATATTGGGAGCCCTGGCCATAGATTAGCACTGAGAATAATGTCTTAATAGACTACTACTAGGGGCATGCACATAACCCACAATCTAAATAAATTAATTAATTTACTGAGTCAGGTACATTCAATCCACATTGTCAATTTGATTTTTTTAAAAAATGTATGTGCAGATAAGTAAAAGTCCATTGAATTGCAATATCCATTTGAAGGTATCCAATTCAATTTAATGCATTGCATGAATTCAGGTATTCAGTCAAAGATTGAGTTTGAAAGGGTTATTTGATTGAATTGCTTTGAAGCAAAGCTTCTAATCAAAAACTTTGCACAGCCCAATTATACACCTCAACACTGTAATTCTTGTTCAAATATCAATGTCAGGATCTTCTTCAGAAAAGAGGTTCAAATAATCGAGAGGAAATGGAGAAAGAAATTTCCTGATCTGGAGAATTATCATTACTCTCTCTCCTTTTTATGATATCATCCAAGAAGCCAGCTTTCATATACCAACCTATTTGTGTTAAAACATTGGAAATGAAGCAGTTGCTGGTGCTTCCAGGTGGAAAGCTCTCAGCTGTTGCCAGTCAGAAGACAGTGTACAATTTTTCTTTATAAGGGATCAACTGATGAGTGGGAGGAGTGAAAAGAAAATGGACAGAAAGCATACATGTTTAACAAATGGAAGCCATCCTTTGATCTCCTCTGAAAATCCTTGATAAAAATTGATCTGGAAGCCTGTTCTAAGCGGTAGGGCTCAAGCAATATACTGAAGATTTTTGGGGGAAAGGCCATAGTGCACGTGTGCATGTACAAAGCCCAGGTTATTTCCTGATAGAGTTGTGAAAGGTTCTTGTCTGAAATTTAGATAATTGATGGACCACTGGTTTGATCTGGTTATATGATAGCTTTTTAAATTTTAGGGCAAGGCTGGCCTTGTGGCTTATAGTATACATTAGGGCAGTGTTTCTTAGTCTCAGCAACTGTAAAGTATATGGACTTCAAGTCCTAGAATTCCCCAGCCAGAATTTTGGGAGTTGAAGTCCACACATCTTAAAATTGCTGAGGCTGAGAATCATTGCATTAGGGACTAAAAAAAACCTGTGCAAATTATGAATGCTTGACATTCTCACACAAAGATTCCTCCATTATATGCACATAGCATTTCTCAACTCATGTCTGTCCACTGCCATACTTACACTTGATCCAGCTCCGTGTTCATATCACACACAGCTTGTAGTTCTGAAATAGGTTACTGTAGAACTGCTTTTCATAGTGCACTTTTAAAGTAATTTCAGGGTCCATATGATTTGCCTATACAATTCTCTAATATTGTTGTTCAAAACAGCAGTGACAACTCTAGTCTACTGGTTGAAAGAATATTAGGACTTTTGATACCAACCCACAACAACCTTTAGATCTGTTTCACACATTGTATTAAGTCATGGTTTGTTTAATCATAGTTTACTGATTAAATCACCATTGGGTAAGTTTGTACAACACATTAAACCTAAATTGTAAAGTATAGTTTATAAAACATATAGCTAGATTTGCACGATGTATATAGATTGGGTTCCTATATCCCTCTAATTCATAACAGCTGTGTTCTCACGATAACCACATCCATGGTTAACCCATGTGATACACCTGCGGTCTCCCTGTTTCCCTGCTGTCTTATCACCTATCCAGGCTTCTGTACTCAAATCCAAATAAATGTGTGGGGGGGCTACTTTGTGCTAGCTTTGCTGATAATAAGAAATTGAGAGTAAGCGTTGGGTTTAAATTCACATAGGACAACTTGCCTCAGAGGAGACTGACCTGCCATCAAGGAAGAAATCTTAAAAAACATCAGAGAAAACTCTAGGGGAAGAACTAGAATGGAGGTTTGAAAAATGTCTGGCAACTAAAATGAAGTAGATAGCAAATGGCTAGTGAAGATGGACAGAGAAAGCTTAGCTGGTGATCCTAAAATGGTTTGGGTGGTGTTTATACTGCTGAGGGCTCATTAGTCTGAAGCCCATAAAGCAAAGCAGGGCCGAATCTGAAGAATCATACCAAAGACCAGAAGAGGATGAAGAATGCCAAGACAGAAGATAAGAAAATCAAAGCTTAGGTAGCATTAAAAATAAAATAGTACACATATATGTTAAGCCTATAGCAATACTATATGCCAGTGTTTCTCAGCCTTGGCAACTTTAAGATGCAAGGCTGGCTGGGGAATTCTGGAGCTGACGTCTACCCATCTTAAAGTTGCCAAGGTTGAGAAACACTGTTTTACACACACACACACAAACAGAGAGAGAGAGAGGCTTAGAGCTGAACTGAATCTTGAGTTCTGAAAAAAATTGCGGTTGGAGCATTCTAAAGACAAATCGTTTTCCCATCTAATAAGCTAAAGTTAGGGAGAAAGAAGAACTAATTCACAATGGTGTGCAGTGCAATTAGCTCTGCTTGATGCTGAGAAACCAAAAGTATTTTGCAGTTTGTTGAGTCTGACTTATCAAAAGATTGAATAAGCAACAACAAGAAGTTTGATATGCTGTCCAGGGCATCAGTGAGGACAGCTCATTGGTGCGATCAAAGCCCCATCTGCTGTTATGTGTGGCCAATTGCACAGTTGTGGCTACCATTAGGACTTTTTTGACACACACACACACACCATGGATACACCGAATATGGTTTTGTACTGAATATCAGTCAAGTTATTGGAATTTCTATGTGCCTCCTGTGGCAACTCAGCTAAGTCAATTTCCTGAGTTTACACCACATAATGAACCACAAACTACCCACATAAACGTGGTTCATATGACACACATGGCTCATGATTGGCTCATTGTGTCATATAAACTTAATCAACATGGCAGCTTGGCTTAACCTGTAGGGTGAACTCAAGTTTCTGTAGTTTGGTCAATAAATCATAGATAAGCAGTGTCTTAATACAGTGTGGGAACCCAGACATTTTCTCCTCCCTTAACCCCCACATTTTCACTAAGAGGGGGGCTTGTGAAGCTGACCAGATCTAGGTTGCAGAAATCCAGATGGTCATGAAATGGCAGCAAAGAAATAAAGAAAACTTTAGCCCGATGCTGCTATCCAGTGGTGATCCAGATTTCTGTAGCCCAGCTAAGGTGGGCCTAGTAAAGCCCTTTCTCTCCCATTTTGTTTTATTATGTTTGTTAAGCCAATTCAAAGGACTTGGGAAAGTATGAGCACTTCTTAGCACGGTGTACCTGGTTTTTATATTTTCATCATTTAGTTCAATGTTTTTCAAAGCAGGCAAGTTTAAGATGTGTGGACTTCAACTCCCAGACTTCCCCACCTCATGCTGGGGAATTCTGGGAGTTGGAGTCCACACATCTTAAAAGTTGCCAACTTTGAAAAATGCTGCTTTAGCCCAGCAGGGAATCTGGAACCCTCCCAGCCCCTGGGACAGCCTCATGTGAATGTCTGTAGTCTTCTCCACATTCCTTCCTGAACACAGGCCCAGGTCATCTTCTTTTCCTCTGTTTTCTTCTTTGCTCTCCATCTTGCCGGATAAAGAGCTCCGGAGAACCCAAAAACACTTTGTTACCCTACTGAGTTGCCCTAGTAAAAGTATTGCTCTAAAAGAGAATTTAGGTTTTTATATATACTTTTACTCTTAGGACCAACAAGAGTAACTTTCCCTTTGTATTTACCCATGGTAAGAGCTTTGGAGGCCTGAGGCCCAATGAAAAGGCCAGAAGCCATGGCTCTGTTATGGGGGAGAAGGGGGGGTCCCCCAGGGGAAGCAGTATGTAAACAAAGACCAGCTCCGTAGCCTTTACACCTCGCTTTCGTCCTCTTTTCTTGCCTGGATCTCAGGTGGAATTAAAGGGATTAAAACTGAGAGTAAATGAGGCGAGTGTGCAAAATGACTCCTTTCTCAACCAAACGGCATGTTCCGTGCTGGGGAAATGAGATACACATTTAAATCTCATCCATCCACCGCCTGTGGCCACCAACGTGTACCTGCCTACTTAGCCCAAGGGTTAATTAATTGAGGCTTCAATGCACTATTGCAGGAGCATTATTGCATTTGATACTCTACATCTGTGATTTAAAACTCTTTCAGTCCCTTGTCAGCAAGGGAGGGCCTTAACTAGGAAATTAGCATTCAGATAAGGGTATGGTCTATTTGCTTCTGAAAAGAAGGAAATATTAAGGATGCTAGTGCACAAACCACACCATAATATTCTATCCCATCATGGATAGGACTCCTGAGCCCAGCTTCCCGAGGGGGTGGGAATGTAACACCAAGAAGGGGGACATCTAAAAATGACTCTGTAACCTCCAGAAGAAACCATTACATGTAGGAAACAAACTACCAAATGCACTGAAACAGATGACAATACCAGTTTAATTTATATGAAAAATACTTTGACCTTACCTCTGCTTCCAAATGCATAATTATTCAAGTGTAACATTTTGGCATTATTCTGATGGCTTCATATGCAAGTCAGTTAGTTACTAGTGAAGTGAGGATATTGGGAACACTATTCTTCCTCCTTTTCTTTTTCTTTTTTGCTTTTCTTTCTTAGCAATCAGAAAATATAAGGTTTTTATATTATGGCTATATCTCAGCTTTGTATATTAAACTGGGTATGTGCACTCAGCCACTAAAATGCATCATATATTTTTCAACAGATTATTTAAAGTAAAGGTTTATTATAAAGTGTGAAAGGTGAGACACATGTTTTTGGAACCTCAAAACATTTGACTGAGCAGTCAATTAGCTGTCTGATCCGTGGATTGCTGATACAAGTACTTGGACTGCACAAACAGCATGACCATTTTGTGAACCACCCCTATTCATTTTGAAATATACTGTATGTTCCCATAGATCTTTTGGGAATCAGTGGGTTGTAGCCAGTTGTGTCCATCTGGAAGCAGAACAGTGTTTGCCTACCAAGCAGATTCTTCTCACGTGCTCCCCAAATATTGGTACTGAATCCCCAAAGTCGATTTGAGGAATATATCACAGAATGTAACGTTGTATGCAATGCAGTGTTTCACTGAATAGAACCCATAACAAAATAAACAAACAAAAAACTCAGCAAGCATAGTTCCTCCCCCCCCATATGAATAAATGTGGTTAGTTTTGCAAGGTCTCTCTCCTCCCCCAACCCAAATATTCTCTCCTTTTGTAGTATTAGAAGACTGGCACCTTCCAGCTTTAATTAGAAACAACCATTGTTCCTTGTTACGGTGACTGTTGATTTCATTAAACTGAAATCATTGTTTGATTCTGGTTTGTTTCAAACCCAATGTACCCCCTCCTCAAAAACCCATCATTGGGCCCACCCATCCTGGAGAATTATAGGCCAGGCTAATTACCATTTATTGGCAAGGTTGTAGAACTCTCAACTACAACTCTCTGGATCCATATCCTTTTCAGGTGGTTTCAGGCCTGGGTATGGGACAGGGGTTACATATGTCACTCTTGTGGATGACTTGCAGCAGGACTTGGAAGGGAGTGATGAGCCCCTTTTTGTTCTGCTAGATCTTTCAGCAACTTTTGATACCACCACCTATGGTGTCCTTTTGGGCTGCCTGTAAAGTTGAGGACTGGAGGTACTGCTTTACCCTGATTCCACTCCTTCCTCGGTGGGCAGTTCCAAATGGTGTTGTTTGATAGACATATTCTTCATGACAACTTCCATGAAGTGTCTTATGTTCTTGTTTTGGATTTCAACATTAAATTAGATACAAATATTTTTTTTAAAAAAATGTTAGGTACAACATGGTGTAACAAAACTTAGTTAGTAGTATCCTAACATCTTTCAGCATTGTAAGCTTGAGGAAAATAGTTGCTACTCAGTCATATTCAGAAGGTGCTGATGTCCTCTGAAAAAGATCTAGAGTTCAAGGTACAAAATACCATAAAACTTAACATTTGAGAAAGAAACCATTATGTATATGGTTAAATTTGGATTTTTCTAATGGTGAGGCTATTGTTATGGTTTTAACAAGCCCAAAGTACAGTCAAGAGCAGCTAATACTCTATAGCAGTGTTCCTCAACCTTGGCAGCTTGAAGATGTGTGGATTTCAACTCCCAGAATCCCCAGCCAGCCCCAGACGTGAAGTCCACACGTCTTCAAGTTGCCAAGGTTGAGAAACACTGCTTTATAGGTTTGATGGCTATGGGAGAGACACACCTCAAAAGTTGCCTATTTAGTAAATGTAATAGGACTTTTTCAGTTTCATAAAGTACCTTGATAACTGGAAAGTGCCAGTTAATGGCAGAACGTTCCAACTATGAATTTCAAAGAGATTAATCTACTCCTTTAGAATCTTAAGAAGCCTATCAAAGTGGCCACCCCATTCTTCAACATTTTACAATCTCTGTGGGCACCAAACTCAAACTGAAACTACCACTCAACAGTCTAAACTGCCCTTTTCATCTTCTTCTAGCATAAAAATACAATTTTTTCACCATATAAAGATTTTTTACAATAGTAATAAAACAACTCTAGAGAACATGGTTATCTTGAGATAGTTTAACTGTGCTAGGTACCTCATAATACCCTGGGGATGTGGCCACCTCATAATAATAACTTTCTTTAGTATGCCTTGCTCAGTTAAGGAATGAAGCTAAAAAATCAGTGTACTGTAGGATAAAAATATGAATCTGAAAAGTTTTAATCTTGATCTTTACTTCTTGTCATAAAACCTATTCCTTTCTATTGCAGTAATAACACTTTAAACCCCCACCCAACTATTTCAAGCAATCAGAATCCAATATACATTTGTAGACTAGTATAACAACACAATCCAAAATAATTTATTTGTGTGTTAATAAAGCGATGGCCCAAAACAGAGTCACTGCTGTACAGTACCCCACCAAGCTGACAAAAGCATACTTTATTTCTGTGTGGTAACTAATGTCTGAAACAGGGTTTTATACTAATATTTTACTGATTTCTATCTAGACCTGCTTTAACTTGGATACCAGTCTTCTCCACCAGCCTATGCATAAAGAAAATCCACATTAAGAAAACCAGGGCTGAGTCCACACATGCAGAACGAGTGATACAAGTCTGAATTATGCTGATATATGCAGCTTGAATTATGCTTCGGATTTCCACTGAGGGATTACATTAAAAAAAAAAAAGCATTATATATTGCTAGTTGAATCTTGTATCAGGATCCCCCATGTTACTAACATAACCATTTTACTGAGCAAGATTATGAATACCTCCATGATAAGGCTTTAATGTACACCCAAACCAAAGTCTGTGGAAAGCTGAATTACAGCGTTGCCCAGAAATGTTCAACATTTTATAGTGCTGCCTTTAAGCAAATGTATACAAGTTTAAATTTTGAGGGCTTTCCACGTGATAATTTTATTTTGAAAAATGCATGCACAGTTGAAACACATATATTATTGCATGCAGTTTTGTGAATCATAGTCAATATCATCAGATGCATGGAATTGAGTTCTAGCTTGGTTGTTTGCTTGCAGACATTTCATTACCCAACTAGGTACCATCATCAGTGTGAGTGCCACTGAATGCCACTCGCACTGATGATGTTACCTAAGTGGGTAATGAAACACACAGCTGTTTGGGGAAGAGAGAGGAAGAAGGAAAAAGTGGGAGAATAGGGACAGAACTGCTTTAGAAATGATCAAATATAAAGCAGCAATTTGATGTGACACAGACCATAGCAACTACTGATAATTCAGTACCTTCTTGCATTTATGTAAACTTTTCTATACTGAAACAGTATTTTCCTAGCATTCTGACAGTGCTTTTCCTGCTTGAAACAATTCCTTTTTAACAAATATACTTGTAAATATGAATATAATAGAACTTTGGGGATATTATCAATAACATCTCTGAGGGAGGGAACATCATCAATATACTCTGTATGTCTTTTGTATCTGAGTAGCTGTTGTAGCCCTTGACTGAGGGCTTTATAGACAAATTCCTCCATCTAGAAATGGGGACTTTTGTGCTTTGATGAGCACAGCTAATTCAATGGCCTCTCCATTCATGATACTGTATGTATCTGGATCTCATCAAACTAGTTTGCTAAATGATTTTGATGGGAATGGTCGCCTAGCTAGAACTGCAGCAGAATCAGAAAGTAAACATCAAAATGGCTATAAAACTACCCCCTTCTCCTTGCTGTTACTGAATATATTTCAGCAACAAAACAGAATGCTTTGGTGATCATAGGCAATCTTTCAACCCTAAGCCATTGTAACAGTGGTTATAACAATGACAAGTTAACCCCTGTGTAGGGTTACCAGATATCCGGCAAAAGGAGGACTTGCCTAAGCATAAGGCTATGCTTGCTGGATGAAGGACATGAAGACAAAAAGGAGGACACGTCCTCCGTCCAGCAAGCATAGCCTTAAAAACAAATATTGTCTAGATTTTTGAGTGTCTTGGTTTTTAATTTTATTTTGGACTGTTTTCACAGCAGTAGTCATTCAAACTTTCATGTATTGTGACCTTGTAAATTGTCTGCTTCTTTCTTTGCCTTGTCCGTCGACAGACTTGACAGCCTAGATTTATGTTATTTAATTTGTTTCCTGATTCCAGCAATCGGCTTCAATCCAGCCCTTTCAAATCTATGGTCTCTATAGTCTGTAGATCATATGACTCGTCTTACATTTCTATGGTGAAATTTGAAAAGCACATTGCCATTGATTCTATATTATTGCTAGCATATGTTCTGGAAAATAAAGATTTGTTGGAAAAATATTGCAACTGAAAGACCAGTCTTTCTGATGCTGGAAAGAGTAATTTCATATACAAGTAGGCCTAAGGTGTTTTTGTTGTTGTTGTTTTTTGCAGTTTTTCACTGTAATTTTGTCGCAGATGCCAAAAAAGTTAAACAGTATAATGTATCCTCTTCAGATATCTGGTAACCCTACCCATATGGAACACTCAAAGGTGCTATTCAGTGCTAAATGATATGGATATTCTAGCTGATGGAAATAAAGCATTATTCGTATCTTACCCTTAATATTCCATTACTTAAAGCAGAGGTGTACAAACTCACCAGGAACCCAGGCCAGGTGAAGCTCACAAAAGACTTGGCCCACCGAGACCATGCCCATGTTTGTTGCTAATAAATTGTAATGTCATATATAATGTGACAAAAGGGGAAATTATTAAATGCATGACTGGAGAATAATATTAATTATATGTGATTGTAATTAAATATAAATGAAATGAAAGTTTGTTTTTGTCTGGGGCTACCCGCCACCTTTTGGAGGGCCCCCCATGGTATACCAGTCAATGGTCAAGTGCAGTCTCTGTGGTCTAGAATGAACAGCCCACCTCTTAGAAGCTGTCAATATAGTCCTAGGAAAGAATCAAGATTATTCTTTGAAATCCTTTGGAAAGGCTCTGAATTTATTTTAAATTGTAGTAAACTAGATTATTTCCTGTGCATTTGGTATCACCACTCCAGAACATAAAACAAATGATTTTTTCCGTCTTCTTGTCACTCTGCTAGAATACACAGTATCATAATGGCAAGCAGATTTTGGTAGCTGTTAATCTTAGCTCACTGTTTAGCAACTGCAAATGAAGCTTTTTACAGTGTACAATGATGTTAAAATTATAACTGTATTCAGAATATGCTCAGTTTGACAGAAGAGAGAAATCTAAACAGGAGCTTCTGCTTGGAGCTGTTTTGTAGAATAAATGGTGGAGGCAGGAAAATAATGCACGTCCTCATTGCTTTCGAGTAATAGAGTCTTCATTTCATTCATGGCCCAGGCAAACAGGAATATCATAGATGTGTAATTGCCTTCATAACAAAAATGAAAAAATGTTAAGAGATTCAGGAAAATAAGCTGCTAGACCTCAGACAGCATATCCCTTCTCTCAAGATCTGTACTTCTTTTTTTTAGGATGGAGGTGTTACCAAGGTCTGTCTGCCTCCCACTTATGACAAAAGTTACAGAAGACTGTATCTGGGAATCCTAGGAGAGGCGTAATTTCCCACTCATCCCATGCTGCTTGGCAAACCGTCCTTGATGCTCAAAAGACTCCCATACAGAACTTATATTTTCTCTTGTTGAACTGTAAGTTGTCTACTCCACTTGTGGGACTGAATGGAGTCATCTTCAAACAGAGCATCTTCATATGGAATATTAAACTACTCTGGCTAGCCCATGTGAAGCAGTGTCTCTTTCTTCCCCTTACTCCACATAGCTCCTTAGCCATTCTTCCCATGCCCAATTTGCCCAATCCTGGAGTACAGTTACAATTTAGCACAAATCGGTCCAGTTTGAAATAGGGGCCAATCAGTGTCATCAGGTGTGATCCACAAAGCCCTCTCAGCAAGTACTGAACTGCACTTGAGATGTCAGTAGTACCAAAAGAGTATCTGGTCCACTACGTCTTAAATATGGAATTAATTTTCACACGGATATTGGCAACATAGGCCTAAATTACATGTTACTTTAATGATGTGTCTAGCGATGACAATCTGGATTAAAACATATTAAATCCAAGATGTGAAGGAGAGCAGTGTCTGGAAAAGTGCATCACTGTGATAAGGAAATAAAAGCTGTGAGGGCAAATCAACATTTCTCTAGAAAGAAAGCATGTTTTTCTTCACCAACCTTTTGGAGCTCTTGAGGGTTTCAATAAGCATGTGTATGAGGGTGACCTAGTAGTTATTCACTGGGTTCACATGTCTTCAGCCATGCTATGCTTAACCATGATTTATTGACTAAGACATAATTGGTTGGGTTCACACAACATACTAAGGTATACCATTAATTATAAAAATAGTGGTTGGGTTCATACTGTACACATACCACAGTATGATTATCTTGGGGTGACATCTGAGTCCAGTCTAAAAGCTTTTAGCGTATCCCTCACAAAAAGCTCCTGTGCAAAACGTAGCAGTAGCTAGTAACTAAAGATCTGCTTTAGGAATTGTAAGACCAATTTTGCATTTCTAATGTAGAAGTGCTGGTAGCATGCAGCTCTGGGCCCCAAAACCCAGATGGTCTTTTAATTCACTGCACATTTTTTTAAACAAACAAACAAACAAACAGCAGAGAAGCTATCCTGTTTCCATTCATTCCTTAGAGATCCTCTGAAGAAGGTATGATGATTTCAGGAACACTGAAGTAAAGCGAAGAGGTTACATTGGCTGTTTATTCAAACTTGTTAAGAGTTAAGGGAAAGGAGACCTAAAAGATGTGTGCCATGGTTTGGCAAGGGAAGAAGAATAGAGGGAGAAAAAGATAGAAAACACAATGGGAAAGGAGGGAGGGAGGGAGATGGTGGAGAGATAGAGTGCCTATGTCTAAGAGCCCCAAAAGGCCCTGCCCTAATACTCATCATCAGAATTTGTCAGGCTCCCTATCTTGAACTTGTCAGAATATATCCAGACCCTAAACCTATCCCCTTTCTACCCGCTGAAGTTTAGGTCCATTGGAGAAGAAATAAGGTGTTCCTGGCCCCCTCAGTCTCCAATCACCATGGCCAACATCTCCAGTCACACAACGATGGAAGGCAGGTTGTTCCACCAAAGAAAAGCTCCCGAGGGCAGACCCTGCAAATTTCTTTTTTGGGTCTAAGACCCAATTTAAGCTATGGTCTTGAGTTGTAAAGGTATGATAGTTACACTCCATATTGCACTTTTACAAACCTGTTTTTAAAGTAAAAAGTACAAGTAAGAAAGTATTTTGAAGACACTGGGAAGAGTGCTTTGTTATGTAAAATTACTTTCGTGAATACAAAATGCATGTAGAAAATACTTTCCTTATAATGGAAAGAATGGTGAATGAAGAGAAAGGAACTGCCGTCACTGGAAAAAAAACAACCCTTAAATGCACATTTGTACAATCACATTTGCTCAGGGTGACCAACGTGACTAGGAAAGCACACTGGCAGGTGTCTCATAATGTGCTGCTGTTCTCTTTGCTACTCTTCGGTGTCATCAGGTAGGCCAGGAGGTGAATTATTGCAATTTACTAATATTACATGCACTTAGTGAAATGGAGGTGCTTGAGAAGAAAACATTAAACATAAATGATGTACATTATAAAGCTTTTTTTAAAAAAAAAATAGTTTTTTTAATAAAGGAAGACCAGCTTTTGCAAAAAATGGGACATAATGTGAAATCTGGGGGCCTCATTAGAACAGCCATTCTTGGAATCTCAGCAAAGCACTTTACACAATTGACCCAGTTTTGTTTCAGTGACTAATTATTTTTATTTAGCCATAATGTCCTGGGCCTTCAGAAGAGCTGATTTCACCTCTTTCCATTTAGCACAGGCCACAAACGCTCAACATAGAGTTGAGTACCTTTTCCTGCTCTTCGGCTGTAGCTAACTTTATGTTTTAAATAACATCAATTAGACTGGAATTTGTCCCTACTGTTTGCTCTCCTCTTCCTGATGATTCAAGCTGAACAGCTTCTCAAAAGTACTTCTCACCCCTTCCCTTCTCCACAATATTTTATTTAATGTCATAGTAAATTGATTGTGGAAGCTCTAAATAGAAGCAGAGAGTGCGGCCACATAAGCAGCCTGAGAATAGGAACAAAAACATGGAGAGATGCTTCAAGCTTTTTGCTTTTTTTCCCGACGAGGCACTCCTATTTGTTAAAAATAAATTAATGCACTGCTTACTTTGGCCATTTTTCTGCTTATATCTGTTTCTACCATTAATTAATGGAGGAATGAAAGATTGTGCAAAGCAAACCTTAAACAATATGAATAAAGGAGAAGGGAGGATGAATAGATTCTACCCGCCAAGCTCCCATCTCCTTCAGAAGTAGCACTGCACAAAGGTCCACAATTCTGCCTGTTTTGCTGCTGCATTTTATTGTGTTTCATAAGACAGAAGACACAAAGACTCTGGACTGATGGGTAAAATTTGAGTGGGTTAAGAAAAGTTGTGGACCTTTAATAGTATTGGTGCTGACATTTCACTTTGCAGATAATTTGATGCTGTTCAGCAACCATTGGACAAAAGACGAGAACGCATTCAGCTCACCGTTGGCTGGAGTCACAGAGACTTAGTACAGGCAATGGAGAATTCAGCTGGGGAGTCTGAATCAACCCTCCGTTTGATTTGAATTGTCAATTGGTTTCAACAAACTGAGCTGATTCAATTTGATTCAATTTGATTATGATTGAATCATAATTCTTATGATTAAAAAATGCATTATATAAAAATGAAGGGCATTTTCCCCCCTTCTCTCTACCTTTCCCTAGAGAGGAACACCTAATTGTCCTTACCTTAATTCCTCTATAGCTGCAGCTTTATACTAGTGAAAAATATTTCCAGGAAAATATTTATTTATTTATTATTTATTAATTCAATTTATATGGCTACCCATCTCAACAAGTGACTCTGGGAAGGGAACAAAATTAAAATGTATCACTTTGTAAAAAAAAAATTAGCAGAACCCAGTCTAGATTTCTGGGCGGTTCCATTGCATAGGGCTATTTTAAAATGAATATTCATGGATTATCCATTTCAAGCCAGCATTCTCATACAGACACATGTACCTGTAACTCTGTGTAGTCAAAACATGGTCACCCTGTACCCATGAAACCTGCAGCACCAAATAATGGCTGGAAATTCCAGCAACATGTTTCTAAAAATAAGCACACTCAATTTCTTTGCCCGCCTGCATTAGAAGTTATAGGATTGATAGCAGAAGTCAGTTATGAACATATGTTTAAAGATTAATCTGAAAAAATATGCACTCTCTCTCTATTAAAGTGAGTTTATTTTGAAGGCCTTTATGGTGCTGATTGTAATCTTCTGCTATTTTTCCATGATGTCCCTAAAACTCTGTTACAGATTACTGAAATTTCAGAATAAAAAATCAGCATCCTGAGATATTTTCCAGTAGAAAAAAATGACCCTGTGCTTATAATGTTTTTCTGTCACTGAGTCATCCGTTTCTGTCACTCTTTTTTTGCAAAATTAGACATATTCCAGAAAACATAAATAGATGAAAACAGAAAATTAGTAATACCTGTATTGGAGATCATGCTTAATTTCCATCTTCAGCAATACAGTTACGCTTTAACATTCATGAACCCATTTAAGAGGACTGTGGAAGTTGCTGAACGGGTCTGCGGAGGGAGGGGTCAAGGAAGTCAAGGTGGCAACCACAACCAAGGGAACAAAGCTCCATTCCTTTTTTAGGTGTGCATAGCACACCATAAAAAGGGGTAGGGCTTCAATCACACGGTCCCATCCACCCTCTTGACTTTTTTTGACCGCCCTCTCCCCGTGGGCTCTCTACTGCTCAAGCTGTTTTGGACAGAATGAAAGGTGCATTGCCCCATTTCATAGTTCGCTTTGGGTAAAGCTATATTCCCAACCATCATTCCTGGGAAGGGAACACTAGTGCAAACTACTGGGGGGAAAATTAGTCAGAGTGTGATCCTGAACTTCCTGTGGGCTTTGTCTAGATATACTGAAGATGGGACAGAGGGCAGGGGAAGAATGGGTTGCCCCTGAATGAACAAACAAATCAATCCAAAATTGGAAAATGTGATGCAATTAAGCTGTTAATTCTCAGGGCAAATTTAAACAACGGGAACTTCATTTCCTGGATGCACAAAATATTCTCCAATTAAACAAGAATAATTCACCAGAGTGGAGAAGAGAGCATGCCACCCTTATTTCTTTCATTTCTCTTTTCAACATGTTCTCTGTGTATTTGAGGAAGGAGGAGGGACAGGCATACAGAATTTTGCATAGAAGGGATAAATCTGCAAAACGTGCAAATGGCGTCACAGGAGGAAATTTGCAGCTGTCCATCCCAGCCTGGAGAGATGAATGGCAGAGAGAAGGGAGGCTATTTGAATACTGATGTGGCCCTCACTTTCTTCCATTTCCATTAATGACATGCTCATCAAGGGCAAACAATGGGACCGGCTGCCGGCTCCTGTCACACTGTGTGGGTGCCGGGAATGCCAGGCTGTCATCCTAGGGCTGCATTTAGAGACCTGCACGCTAACAAGAAGTGCTCGGTGCCATCAATGCAGACAGGTGCTTCCGAGGCTGGGACATGCTCCATTCCCTTCTCCCGTAACCCTCCCTCAACAGACACCATGAAATGCACAAATTAACAGCCCCATCATGTTGGGAGGCTGCTGCTGACGGTGAAAGCAGAAAATCAAGTTGTCACCCAGGGTGCAGCTCTGAAGTCACAGCCTCATTTCTGTCTGGGTGCCCTATAATAGCAAGTGCCAGAGTGTTGGATGGCTGGGACGCTTTACATTAAGGCCCAGATGCAGGCCGGTCAGAGAACTAGCAGCGGCATTTTCCCCCTTGGACGATTTGTGGGAAAAGCAAGAACCAAGGCTGCGGGAGCCCTCGCCACCTTACTGGGTCCCCCCCCCCCACTGTCAATATAACCCCCATTACAAGATTTTTTGTTACCAGATCAATATGGATTTCTGTTTGTTTGTTTGCTTGTTTGAGTCCAAGTTATTGCAATGGATTGCCTTTAGTCACAAGAATAAACCAATAATATCAATGATGAATTTAATCAAGGAAATGTACTGATTTCTGATATTCTTTCTCCTCCAAAAGGAAAGGGAGAAAAGGCCAATGTTCTCTTTAATTGGATTTTTTTTTTTGCCTAATATATAGCCTTTACTTCACTTTACTTTACTTATTTTATTTATTTATTTATTTTATTTACTTATTTACTTTACTTATTTCAGAGTCTAGGGCAAGGCTTAAATGATGCCGAAATCAATTTGCTTACGTAACACATTTTTAATACTAGGGGTTTGCTTTGGGAGTTGTGACATTATAATAAGACTGGCCGTAGCTTGCTTTGGTTTGGGTGTGTGTGTGTGTGTGTGTGTGTGTTGAAATGATTCACTCTCAGGTAATTTCTTCTCATGTGATCTCATGAGTTAAAATAACACTCCTATCTTCAGCACTTGAGGCAGCTAATAAATTTTAAAAAATGAGGCCCACAGAATTATCTGAGAGAGACTTTTCCATTTCTGATGTTTTATAGAATTTTAACTTATCCACTGATTATTACTCGTCTTAAAATGCCTCTGCTGAGTCCCTGCTTAATCTGAAAAAAACACTATCACTGAAAAGAAAAAAAAATGTTTTACTGTAAACCGCCCAGAGTCGCTCTTCGAGTAAGATGGCTGGTAACTAAATTTGAAACATAAATATGAATAAAAACAGAAATTCCTGGAAAACAAAACATACGAGGAACTGTTGGAGATACTGGGTACCTTTAGTCTGGAGAAGAAAAGACTACAGGGAGACATGATCCATGTCTTCAAATGTCTGAAGGGCTGCCACACAGAAGCAGGGGCAGAATTGTTTAGAGTTGTTGCAGAAGACAGGGGAAGGAACAGTGGGTTGAAATTACATGGAAGTGGATTTTGGTGGGACATCAGAAAAATATTCCTAACAGAGTTGTTCAGCAATGAGACTGCCTCAAGAGGTGGTGGGCTCTCCTTAGTAGAAATGCTTAAGCAGAGGCTAAATGGCTATACCAGTGGATTCCTGCACGGGGCAGGGGGTTGGACAAGATCAGTGTTTCTCAACCTTGGTAACTTTAAGATATCTGAACTTCAACTCCCAGAATTCCCCAGCAAGCATTACATTCTAGGATTCTGTGATGAAACATTTGCTTATATTATAGACCATTTATTTCCCAAACAGAATACAGTGTTGACAACTGCCTCATGCATAAGTATACAGATTTGTTCCATAATACCCTACCCTGTGCCAGAGATAAATAATAGAGAGCCTTAGTCCTTCAGACTGAAAAAAAAATTAATGACATAATGGGCATAGAATTCCTACATAAAACAGGAAGAGTAACAAAATTTACAACATAAAACTCCCTCCTGTCATTTTTATAGTAATACTAAAGCACTTTATTGAATTTATGAGTACATAACTATGAAGAACATAACTTGAATTAGGACCAACTTGGAAGTATAATATCATCTATAAACCTTTTTTCTATTAGCTTCTTCCTTTATTATTTTATTTCCTTTTTTTCTTCTTTAAGCCAGAGACATTATTCTCTTCAAGACCTGGAATCCAGTTTATGATATTCTTATATATTCTCTTTCTAGCCTGAAAAGAACAACATATAACAAATTGGTATGATTTAGAGTTAAATAAACTTCTTATAAAATATACAGTGTGGTTTCCACAAAAGCGGTATGTGGCACAATGTTCCTTTGATTACGATTATGACATGGTGTGAGAGAAGGTGGAAGACAATTTCAAACAGTTATAGAAATCTAGAAAGAAATAAAATTTGACCAAAACATGTTTAAGCAAATGAAAACTAGACCAGGCCTTTCAAATGGGAACCTAAGACCTTGTTGTTAAAAGCCCAGGAGTTGTTTTATATCTGGAGTCATTATTTTTGTGGCCAGGTTTGTAAATGAGCAATCACGAGGGTAGGAAATGGACATAACGTAGCAAGAGCAGGATGTTTTACTGTGTTTTCCAATCCTGTTTTATTCCTTGCATCCCCAAGGAATTTTCTGAAGGGGCAATAAAATAAAATGGGTGAAACAAAGCCATAAGCCGGTTAAGTCTGAAAGACATGTCATCTCATCTAAAAAGAAGAAACGGACCATTTCCACACGTAGAGCTGACAGCAACGCCTGAGCTAGCAATACTGCTATTCCATTTGATTTATAGAATAATGGGGTGACAAATGATGACAAAAATAAACTTTTACTGCACTGAACTGCTCCTTTATTTATGAAATTTGGCCAAGTAGTGAAATCTTTTATCTGCAAGTTGTAACATGGAGTGGAAACGAGCGATTATGGTGTGGTAATAGTAATCCAGTGATAGAGGCAGAGTCAGTTGGAAATGGATTGAAGTAAAATAACTATCGCACCGTGATAAATGTGAACAGTGCTTTGCTGACAGATGATCTAACAGGTGTTCATAACAACTATATAAGAGGATTTATTTATGACCAGCCACAGCCGCAGCACTGTAAATCAGCTCCAGCAGCTGCACGGCACTGAAACCAAGTCCCCTGATGCAGGAACATTGCAAGAACCTGAAGAACACAATTCACTCTAGAATCCTAATCACCGAATCACCTTTTTTAGGCAATTACACTAGACTGCAGAAATCAGAAATTACTTTCAATTACTCAAAGTTTAGCTGCTAACTTTTTCCAAACAAAAAACAAACCAAAATAACACACACACACACATACCAGGACTGCAACAAATTAATGGCTGGAGGGCTACTTTTAAGAGAAGGTTTTTAAGCCCAACAATTGGCAAAGGTCACTTTCTGGGACTTAAACCACAGCTGACCAAGATCAACACTATTATACAAGCTACCACATCTTTATCTCTGCAATTCTGAGTCCAAGAAGCCAATCCACCCCTCACCCCACAACCTCCAGATGTAGTTTAACTCCCACAATTTCCAGTTATGGCTGCAAATTGTGGAAGGTCAGCACATCACATCTGGAGGACATTACACTGAATAAAACTAAGCTAGGAATTATTTTTCATGACAAATGTTGGGACTTTAAGGCAGAATCCATTTTAAATTTATCTAGACGACTCCCCCCCCCCTTCTTAGATCTGTATGATTTTTTTCCCCCTTGTGGACATGGGTTGTGACGGAACATACGTTTGCCACTTGTGGATCAGGTTCCACAAAGAAAAGGTCCAATTATGTGTTCCAAAGTAGGACCCTTCAACTCAACATATCAAATAAAGAAAAAGAACTAGTTAAGCTAAGAACTCCTTAACCTCATAACACATGGACAGACTCAACCATAGTTTCAACTGGGAAACTGTGAATATCCTAGACCAAGCTAAATCCAAAAATGCTGGGAAATTCCTGGAAGCTTGGCATTCAGGCAAATCAGCCATCAATAGACACCATAATTACACACCATTCAAAAGAGATAATAAAAAAGCTAAGAAGGAAACAAAAAGACCAGAACACATCCTTTCCAGCAGCCTACACCCAGATAAGCAAGGATCAACACCAGACAAACAATCAAGCAGAAAACAATTCCCTAATCAAGTTAACAACCAAGGAGAAAACTATACCCCCACCAACACTGGGAGGGGAGGCTACTGTATATAAACAGGGAGCAAACCCCACACCCACTAGCACTGATGTTATCTAGTTGGGTAATGAAACGTTTGCAAGCAAACAACCAAGCTCAAAGGGCACCAAGGACTCCTCTGCTCCTTTGTTGTTTTTTCCTGAAGCATAATTTTGGTCTTAGTTACTTGACATCCAGTACTTTTGGATTATAAACATTTTTTCTTTCCTTAAGGATTATTTAGGTTATTTATATATTTATTTAAGAAACTCAGTTTCTCCAGTTTCTTTTTACATATTGCTAGCCTGTCATTTACTTAACTGTATGAAAGAAGAGTTACTGTAGGCCTTGGAAGAAAGTTTCCTCCTTTTTAGAAGGAGGACTTTCTTTGTGAGTCAAGCCTGAACTCTGCTTATGGTCAGCATCCATTATTATTTTTAGAGTAGAATATAAGAAACATACTCGTATAATTACAAGTGACAGGTTGATGGGCAGTGGATGTGCTAAGCAAGCAATTTCTAAGCATATGCTTCTTGAAAATGCAGATATGGGACATTAGAAGAAGAAAAGGTCTAGAATGCTTACTTTCAAGGTATAGGACTGCCTTTAGGGTAAGCTGGAGTTCAATTCCATGCTAAAGGGTGCTCTATAATTTGCCCGGGGCAGATGTTCCCAGTGCATTGTCTCTGTATGTTCATGTGTCTTCTGCATTTGATTTTCTGTAACAGGGTAAAATGAGTACTTCTGTGCACAGACTATAATGCCATTATTAATCTATGTAGTCTTAATAAAACTGATTTGGACTATTTCTCCATCTTTGTGTGCCTTATGTATGATAGCCAGCAAAAATATGTGGGCTTATTATACTGCACTCCTGAAGCTGAACTGTATGAAGCTTTAAAGGAGTACAGTATGTTGCTTTGATGAAGCTTCAAAGCAAGCATCCTCTAAAGCTTCTGAGACCAATAATAGAGCTCACACTACAAACAAAGGATGAAAAATGCTGGCCAAGACTAGGTGGCTCTGGCACAGGCTGAGGGGAATCTTGTAGCATGTCAATGGGGGCAGCCAGCTCAAAACTGTCCCTCAGCAGCCCTAGACCTTTAGAAAGCAGGGCAGGGGAAGGTAAGCTAGGGTGAACCTCATCTGCTCCCCCTTCAGTGCCCACTAGTCAAGGCAGTTCAATATGTCCTTCCAGCATAGCAGCCAAAGACCATGGTTACCAGGTGCTGGAGGAGGTGGGTAGGCAAGTGGCATCCCTGGCCAGAGTGGCCCCATTTGCTTTCTTCTAGTACTGCTGGCCATAACTCCTGGTCTGTGTATCCTAGCTAGCCTCCCTTTGTATGCTCTGGTTAGCAGCTTTGGCCATGGATGTGGGGAAACTGGGTGGCAGGTGCCTACCTCATCTGCACCTGTGTGCTGAAGGTCTTCCAGACTAGCTGGCTTTGGTGAGTGCCCTGGAATGTCCACAGCAGACATATGCCCAAACCAGCTGGGCTGGAGCCCCCATGATGAGGACCAAACTCCTTCTAACCTGGAAGATTTTCAGTGTGTATTTCAGTTTATGCTGAAGATAGCCAGCTTGTTACAGGCAATCCTGAAACTGCTGAGCCTAGAAGTACTTTGGGCAGTTCTGGGAAGAAGACCAGGAGGATCCTTCTTCTGCAGCAGCAGCCATAAACAATTTGAAGACACCTTTGCTTGGTCAAAGTGAACCAAGCGGCCTCTTCACTTCAGCAGTATAGATCATGTTGCCTCCAGTGGCCTCAACCGCTTCAGCAAAGAGAATCTTAAGTCATTTCACATGGGCTTATTATACTGAATCCACACCTGCATCCTGAAGCTGCAGTTTCTAGCCAAACATCACAGCTGATGGGCACTGTGCAGGAAATACTGCTTAATTGCCCACATAGAGATATGGGTGGTTCTCAGTTAATGACCACTCGTTCAGTGACTGTTCAAACTTGTGATGGCGCTGAATGAGGAGACTTACAACTGGTCCTTGGAGTTCCAGACATCACAACATCTCCGTGGTCACATGATTGTAATCCAGATGGTCAGCATCCATCTTGTGATTATGATATCAGAACATCCCACGGTCACATGGTCGCCATTTGAGACCAACAAGCAAAGTCAATGGGGAAGCTGGCAGGAGGTCACAAATAGTGAACATGTGACATCCACACTTAACGATCCATGGTGATTTGCTTAACGACAGCAACCGGGAGTGCCAGAATTGCTGTTGCAAAGCGGCACAGTCATGTGATGCCACACTTTACAACCACATCACTTAGAGATGGCAATTGTGGTCCCAATTGCTGTTGTTAACTGAGAACTACCTGTACTTCTATAAAAGTTCTAAAAGGAATCCTATCTAATTTTTTTCATTTTTTTTCAAGAGCTAATAAAACCTTGAAAGAAGTATTTTGGAACAGAGATTTTGAAAAGTTCATTAAATAGTAATGGGCAGATTAAAATGAATAACATTAGGTTATTAGTTTAAATAATTCATTTTCAGAACAAAAATATTCAGTTCACGTATCTCCTAGCTGATGTGATGTGTGCAACAGCACTTTGGCTTGCAAGGTATTCTCTAATTAGGGATTCGTGCTTGTAAAGAATAGCATTAGCATACCTGGATAAAACTGGATTTGGGTTGGGCTGCTGGCACACTGGCCAAAATCTGCCAAACTTAACCAGGACTGTCCTTACTGTTAGCAGGGAATGTTGGATCAATCCGTCTCACATCTGATGACAACCATGGACAATAGAAGCTTGGAATATATAAGAGGAATAAATGTTAAACAGCATGAATTACATGGCACAACAGCAACAATCTGAAAAACAATCAACATGATCCTTGATCCATTACTTCTTTGAAGGTTATTAACAATAAACACATGAGAAGAAAGAATGAAGAGCTCAAATCATGTTCTACTTACAATTTATCAAGAAAGAAATATTGGAGACATGCATTTTTAAAAAAATGGATGAAAAATACAATTGATTCCATCAAAAACCAAAATGGATTATATATATTCCAAAAATGGAATACTAAATTTTTCCAGAAAAATATAATCACTATTAATTTCACTAGATTGTTCACAAAAGCATTTGACAAGCTGGAATGGTCCTTTTTAAAAGAATGGGGTTAATGTTTTTAAAAAAGTAATTTAGCAATTGATTAAACTTAAGAACAATTATTAATTAATGGTCCATTTCCCAAATGAATAAGCATACAAAAAGAGATCTGGCCAAGAAGGATTTTAAATAAATCTTTATTCATTCTGATAGCAACTTGGCAAACATCATAGTAAAAAAAAGCCAAATTATTTCCCTGTGCAAGTTGTCAGGAATTCAAATAGTTTAGAAATAAAAAATGTCTCATGAAATTCAATTTAAGCCATTTTTGAAGGATGAGCCTTTGTTTGCAGCAGTACGAGCAACAAAAGGCGTGGAAACTTACAACGTAAATACCAGCGACCAACAGTCCATCAGATGCCTAAAACGGCCATCAAGCAAGACGAAGGGGACGGCTGTCCATGAACATTCATTAAACAGTGTACATTTTCCAATGTAGTCTAAATGCTCACTTTTCTCATTAAGGGCATGGTGACTGGGAGGGCTTTGTACTCAGCAGTTCTACAGCCCCTGCCCTGCCTTAAATCCACATCAACGATGTATCAACCTCACAGATTACCAAAACAATCTTACACTATATTTCCCCCTCTAGAATTGGATAGAGTTCTTGCTCTGATTTTAGAAGAATTCTGAATTATCCTATGGCCCCTGAGATGCCTTTCTATGTTATAAAGGATTATATCCTCAGAGGAACAGGAGAGAAAAAATGATGCTCACAAATGTATAAACTGGTTTTTAGAAAGCATAGAAATACACACACACACACACACACACACACACGCATTACTCTAGAAAATCAAAAGTCATACAAGAATCACGTACGTACACATTATAAAATAAAATACTTCCAAATGAAATAGACCAGTGATAATCTCCCAATGCATTTGTTTTGATGCTGGAATTTAACTACAATATTGAAAAGTAATATAAAATTTGCATTAAAAATAACCAGTGGACCACAAATCTTAATTTACTTTTATAAACGGCTACTTCATTGCCAGGCATGGAAATGAATGATAAATGAGAATAAAGAGGTGTATTTGCAAACACTGTAAAAGGCTAAAAGGGCCATGATGAAAAAAGCCTACCTGCCTAGATTTATAGCTACATGGGTCGCTTTGAATACTTGAAATCCTTCTAATTAGAGAAGCTTGATAACAGCGAAGATAACATATTGAGAATCTTCCAGCTGTTCTTGGACTCAGATCCCCATCAGCCTGGCCAACACAGTCAACAGACACAGACTATGTGGAGTCCAATTAAGAACTACATGACCATGAAGTTCCACTGTCTGACCTAAAACATGCCTTTCTGTAACAAATGCTTGCTGATAACCTTATGCGTAAGCTCAACAGCTGAACATTGTCATCATGCTCAGGTAAATCACTTGCATGAAACAGTATGTATAAATTTGGATCATGCTAGACCAGACCAAACATCAGAATTCGTCTCTACTCCTAAGACTCAAAACTAACATGCTATTGAAGAGTCAAATTACAAAGTCTGATCAGGAAATAGTATGTGTTGGATAGAGGAAATCCTCTATTATTGGCCAATTAAATATCTTAGAAATGTATGCTTGATAAAAAGACACTTCAGTAATAGGAAAGTTAATTATACTGGTAGTCCTCGCTTAAAACCACAATTGGGACTGGGATTTAGGTCACTAAGCGATATGGTCATTAAGTGAATTATCATGTGACTGCTTCACTTAGTGATTGCAATCCCAGCACCCCAGCTGCCATTGTTAAGTGACAATCACGGATCATTAAGCAGATTCCCAGGCAAGGAGCGCGGGGGTGCCTCAAGGGGGTTGGGGAGACCCTGGGAGGCCCAGTGCAGGCCACATGCGAGTTGAGTGCTGCTGGAGCACAGTACAAAATTGCAGCTGCCCCTGGAAGCCGCACCCACCCCAGCCCAGCCCAGCCCAGCCCAGCCCAGCCCAGCCCAGCCCAGCCCAGCACTGCTTACAACTGCAGGGGTGCTGCAACTCCCCCCACCCGCCTATCTCCCGCTCAATCTATGCCCTTTTGGTGGGGGGAGTTACAGCACCTCTGCAGTCATAAGTGCAGGCAGGCTGCCAAGTGCCCAAATTTTGATCACATGACTGCAGGGGGCGCTGCAATGATTGTATCTTTGGGCCCGAGTCATAAGTCCATTTTTTCAGCGGTCATAATTTTGAATAGTCACTGAACGAATGGTCATTAAGTGAGGACTACCTGTATATAGAAACCCTTTTAACAAAATAGTAGACTCAGTAATGTTTAATTTACAGGAAAATCTGTTCCTTTACTGATACATATATCCAGAAGATTGTTCATATTTCAGAGATTTTTACCTCTAGTATTCTGGGGTCTTCAGGACAATGAGCTTATGGAAACCTCATGGGGCAGGTTTACTGCTTCATCTAGTGAAATAAAATTTACTTGTTTAGATTATTAGCTAGCTCTTCATACAAAATAAAGGCCTTTATTTTTGCTGAGTCAAGAAATTCAGTTTTGTAACTCCAGCAAGATATTGCATTATAAGACATTATTCCAGAGTTCAGTGCCTTAGATCACAGACAGTAATCCTTCTGCATTCAGGGGCCACACCCTTTTTACTATTATTTTTGATGGTCATAAGCCACAAGGGTTAAGGGTGGTCTGGCAGTTTTTGTGACAGTTGTCTATATGAATACATCATGTTTTTTATTTCTTTGGTTTTCTACTAGAAATCAGCAGAAGATTACCCTATCAGTGTTTAGTGATTTGCAGTGAAATTTCAACAGGGCTTCTCTGCAACAATCTGAGAGCCAGTTTGCCCATTTCTGCCTTGGATATACTCACACTGAGATTTTCCCATTGAACAGAGAAATGCTTCTGCTATAGCTCTATTTTCGAAAAATGTCTAAGTACTGCCCACATTTTAAAGCACACATCAATGAGAAGCGCTAGAAATCTGCTTTTAAATGTAGACATTTGGATTTTCCAAACTTTAATTTTGTGGCTTAATTTCCTATACATTGACAGTATGCAACCTCCATATGTTCTCCCCTCTTTTTCATGAGGCATACTTAGACATGACTAAAATTAGGATATATCACAGCTTCAGTCAGCATATCGTTAGTTCAAATGGGGAACTGGCCATTTACAACTGGGTTCAATAACTACCTAAATGATATTTCGATATACCAATATTCTACCACACATTCAGTCTGGAAGGACATCCCTGTATCATAGTTGTTTAGTTTCCTCATGTAAAACTGAGAGCCAAAGTCCCTGGAATAAAGGTTGCTTCAGTGCTAAGTAATCATGCAATATTCCCATGTTTTCCTTATCGATATGAACTGTATAAAGGGTTATGAAGCTCCCCTCCTAGCTAAAGTCAATATGAGATTGAACCAATTGGGTCAAAATCATAATTAAAAAGAGCCAAACTACCACTACTACTTTCTCTTCCTCCCATTGCTACTTGTCTGTTAACCAATTTAGCAAACAGATAGCAGTGGAGAGGTGTAATTTGACCACCCTATATAGTGTCAGCGATACATAAATGTTGTAATAAATAAGATTGTCTCGGTTTATGGTCAGAATAGGATTCCTTTATTGCACTGTACATTTTTGCAAAACAGGCTGAAAAAGTGTGGTGAGAATTGGCTGCATTTATGAGAGGATCTTTATCCTTATGTAATTTTAGAATGTTAGCTGGAACCAAGTCATACATTATTTCATATTAAACCTCAGTGGCCCTGGTGATGCAGTACTACACAAGATCAGATGGCATTTGACGCATTGACATGTTACAGAGGTATCACATAAGCTAATTCTAGAGCAATAATTTTCAAATGGGAGCAAAATATAAAATTGGGCCTCAGCCAATGACACTGCCAAGAATGCCAATATGCCTCATCAAATTCATGCTCAGTAGAACAGTGAATTCCCTGCAGCCTTTTCTTATATATCAGATACACCAATGATAGTGGTGTATAGCATCCATGGTACAGAAATACCATGTGACTACGCCACTGAGTTTCTAGATGGCAGAGTACAGCAGATAAATAAATAAAAATGCATTTTAATTGGAAATTACTGATTAATTTTTCTTACTTTCATTGCTCAGATTTCTACAGAAAAAAAATATTTAGCTCCTCAAGCTAACAGAAGATGAGAAGCTAAAACAGCTTTTCACTGATGATCCACTCAAGAAAAACAGACTTGTATTTAGATCGTATCAGTTTTATGTGCATTATCAAGATAATTATTGAACTCAATAACGTTAGTCCTATTATCAATGCATTGTTCTCATATATCACAATTCTGTCTCCATTGTGGCCACCATAAAACTTTCCAGGTAAGTTCCAAGACCTTTTGTAATAGTCTTTAAAGTAGGGGTGGGAGTTGGAGGGACAGTGGAGAATGCACAACATTTCTGCCCACCCTGTTTTCTTTTTTCCAGATGTTTTTTCCCCCCAGCTTTTGCTGAAGCAGAGCATTCTATCAAAGAAGTGACACTAGTTAGACAGAAATCCATTAAAAAGGCACATGCAGAAACTAGTAAAGACCACTATTATACAAGAAGAATTGAACAAATGCAATACTGTTGGAAAAGGAGATTTCAGAAATGGAATTTATTAGTTTTTTATTCATATGCTATTAAAATTGACAAATTTAATACTACTGTAATTATACAAGGAATATTAACAACTTTTAAAAATAGCTATTACAGTCCATGCATTGACTGTACAGGGTATTGTTTCTTTGGTAGGATTCTGAAGGTCTCTTGAAAGCTCAACATGACTACTTGTGGACCTCCCAAGAACTTCTGAGGATGCAAGTACATGCACAGGAAGTAATTTTGCTGGGATACCCAATGCAGTGAGATACTGTATGGCCAGAAGACTGTGAAGGTGGACTGTAAAGTCACTGCACCAAACCTTTGAGTCACTGCAGCTCTTTTTGTCTGAAGTATCTGCACAGTCTACTGTTTAGTGCTATTTTAGTGACACATTTTTTTCTAGCAGTATTTAAATATGTGGCCTTTTATATTATTTATAATGTATGTATGTATGTATGTAACTATTGATTATGGAAACAATTGACTACAAAAGATCAACAGGGGTGTTATCCAATTATCCGAAAAAAAGAAGAACTCGTATTTATCATAACATGACTTTATTATCATCTCAATGTTTAGGTGTTATGGCAGCTATGGTAAGCAGATACAAATAAATGATTAAATACAGACTTAGCCACTGGGCAATAAACACTAAAAATGCTATTCTTTTCCATTGACTCTCCCCTGCCGCCCCAAATTCCATACCAAAAGCTTACATGATGGACCTTTTCATACTGATTTCTACAAACATTATTTAACATTCTAATTAAACTGATTTTTCTACTGATTTTTCTAAGTAACATTGTTTATCATCTTTTTTCTGTCTTCATAGAAAATAGAAAAATTATAATGAAATTAGAGTGAAGGGAAAATTGGGCTAAAGGGAAAAAATGTGTAACTAACATTTAAAATTTAAGTGACAGTAAAATACATGTTTCTTTGGTTAGAAAGCGGGGGGACTGATGCAAAATACTTGTTTGTGTGATGGAGGCACACTACAGCATTCTAAAACAGGAGACAAGAATGTCAAGAGTGTATTCTTCCCCCACTGCCAGATGGAAAGGCTATTATTATAAATGAAAGGCAGCCGTAGTGGATGCCAGGCACTGCTGTGGTGTGCCAGATTCTGAAGTCCAGATGTAAGCGGGTTACCCCTGGGACAGGACAGGCTTCAGCTCCCGCAGTAGAATGGAGCCAATCACTGTTTTCTCTGTGTTGATGAAGAGCTGGGCTGTGGATCCTTCCTCCAGCTCCACTGTGACGAGCACAAGTGACCCACTGTGCACAGTTTTAGCCGCAAATCTAACAGATTAAAAACAAAATTGGTGAGTGCTTCCCTACAAAACTAAAATAAAATGCAGTGTTTATTTCAATGATTAATGGGATGAAACTTCACAAGACACCCACAGAACAGAAAGGTTCTCCAAAGTCAAACCATTAACATTGCACAATGCAATATGAAAACAATGCTGTAATTTACATCTAAGAAAACTAAGAATGCTTAAAACAGCAATAGTTCAGTTTTAAGTTTGTCTGAAACAGCTTCTCAGAGTACATAACTGATCTGAAGGTTAACTGTATTCATTCAAGAGCTAAAGTCTTGTTGATATAATATATACGGTAATCAATAAAGGAGGTCCTCCACAAAATACACCCTCAAGCACCCTCAAAGATTCAAACTTTCCAAATTAACAAATCTTTTCAGTTTTACTTATCTGAACATTAAATAGATTTCTAATGACTTTAGCCAATAAAAGGAATCGTGGGCTCTAATCCTCTATTACTAAATTCCAAAACATGAAAAACCTACTCATTACATGGAATTAAAAGCAAAACTAGTCTTTTAAGCACTGCAACTGATTGAAAAGCCATTTTAGGCACAATGAACTTCTGTCAATCCTGTTAATTCATTCTACATGCACAGCCAGGCCCGAGAGACAGGATGGAAAGACATGGCAAGAGCCTACTTTTCGATGTTCCACAAAGCAAATGGCCCCCGCCCCTCCTCTTCTTGAAAAAAACAGGGAGAAGAACCCAAGGTACAACAAAGTTGCTGCACATGGGCTTTTGAAAACACTAACAAGTGTGGAGCAGGTCTGCAACCCACAGTGACCCCACTTTGCAGGGCCAATTCCCTCTCCCCTTTCTGAATGACACGTGTCTGAATCAGAGCCATCTGCCTCAATTTGCGCAACATCTTCAGCCACAATAGGACCCAGTTAGCCCTGACAACAGCTCACAATACATAAAAATAAAACTGCTGTGCTGACAGCACGCCATCAGCTATTCAAGAGCAAACCAACTGGTCAGTGTCTCATGTCTGACAATTAGCATGGGCCTTGCGCAGCGCCTCCTGGGCTCCTTAGGGATCTGTTTAATTACCATCAACATAAAAGTGGGAGTTTATCAGCAGATACTCAAAAAGCTTCACTCTAGACTTAATTAAAATATTAGCCTCTTCAGCAGGAAGCAGATTCTCTTTAAATGAAAAGTAATTTCTTTTTTAAAAAATTAAGTATATCAGCATCAAAATCTTGTAACACATTATACTAATTTAGAAAAATATAAGCCTTTCCTAAATGCACTCTTTGTAGGTCAATGTATTTATTTTATTTAGATTAAATATACTATTTTCACTCTTCACATCCAAGAAGAAAATAAATTCCTATCAAAGCAATACCAACAGTACCATTTAGTCTTTTTTTTCCCTTTAGCAAAATGTTAAAATCTATGCTTCTCCCATCAATTTGGAAAGGGTGATAATTAAGTAAACAATACTCTTATTAATCTATTTCTTTATCATTTGTGTCTTGGGACTACAGAAGCCGATTATGCCTGATTTCACATAATAAAAGCACCAGAGCTGGGGCTCTCATGGTTTTTCATAGCCTCAAGGTTCATTTTACTCTTGTTCTAGTCTAAACTGCAAGCGATATAAAGTCAATGTTATTATAAAAGCAAACATAGCCCAAAGGCACAATGGGGTCAATTCTGATTGGGTGCTTTTCATGTCACTTAAGTAATTAGTTAAGAGAAATCTCTTTGAAATAAATACCCCAGAATCTCTTGAAAAAAGAAGACTTTGCTGTAATAATAAGAAATCGTATAGTCCGTCTTCAACCAAGTATTAACTTCCCATGTGGCAGGGATTAACGTTGCTATTGTATCTAAGCCAAGCTAACGTTGGAAGCACTTATGCAAGTCAGATGACTAGTAGAGTCTCATATAGCACTTTACTGTTAAAGACAAATCTATTTAAAATGGTAAGCAAGTGTGGTCACAAATATTAGGGCTGTGGGAAGTAAGCATTTCTTTAATAAAATAACACCCAGACAACATTAAAAGACATGTGTGTCAGTAAAAAAACATACACAGACATGTCGAACAGCCACTAAATGGAGAATGTAATGGCTCTAAAATGGTGGAGGTGGTCTACTTAGGAGACCATTACACATGGCAAAGGAATATACTGTATATTACAGCCCCATATATCCAAGGCATGTATATACAGACACTTCCCAAGTTACCCCTAATCTCACCAAGTTGCTTTGCAGCCTCCATAACCTCTCCATAGTTTTATTTTTTTTAAAACTGTCGTTAGTCTCCCCACTTCTCTTATCCAGCATTCTATGGTTGCCCTGCTGCTATTCTTAAATTTATCTCTGATACTAAGAGTGGCAATTTCACCAATCCTTGCCACTTCTAGGGTAGCACACTGGAGCCCTTCAGCTGCCCACCATCATTAATTCTAAAGATGTGGTGATCCACCTGAAGCCTAGAGGCATTCTAAGAAATAAAAGCAAGTAAACTGGGACAAATATTTCATTTTGAAATACTCCTCATGACTCTTCCCTCAAATACTAAAATGAAAAACAAAATTTACTGGGTCCTAAATAGATTGTATACATTATACACTACAACTACACCATATCTTTATTTCTCATTAAAATTAAACATTCTAATCTTAATTTATGAAGCTAACAGCAAATTAAAAGTTAAAAAAATTGTACTAAAATTATTAGCAAAAGAAAAATATACATAAATACATATTTTTCTTATATGGGAAGAATATGCAAGTTAAATAAGGCACTTGAAATAATTAAATTATATATTTTTTTTAAAAAACCATTCCTTTGTGTACTCCCCTTGGAGAAATATGACAGGAATTATGAAAGGCACCTTTTTTTAATTTTTACCTTCTCTTCTCAATTATCTATACATATGCACAACAATGTGGCATATAAACTGCATGGGGATGGTTTTGTTTTTGAAGAGTATATTGAAATTAAAGGTGGATCATTTTGATGTATACTCATTCTGAAAAGCAAATCTTATACTTACAGGAATGCTTGATAACTTTCATAAAGAAAAAAATAAAACTCTAAAGGATATATAATTACCCTTGTCCTTCAAAGAAAGCTATAAAGCAATGTCTAATCAGGAAAAATATTCCTGATTTAAATTCTAAAGTAATAAGCTGCTGATTTCTAAACCACTGCTTCTATTCCCAGTCTCTTCTTCACTCTCAGAATGTAGATAAAAATAAGATGGTCCAGAAATCAAAATCAAAAGGCCACTACATTATTCCTTATTTTAGAAAAAGATTCTAATTGTTTATTCACATATAGAATCTCTGGTTGCAAAATATTTGCAACACTTTTCAACTAGGACTAGTCCATGCTTTTTTTTTTTTAGTGTAGTTCTAATCCAAGTTGTTTCCTTCTCTTTTCAAATTTACCAGAAGCTGTTACAATAGCCCATTCATGCTAAAACTTTGTTCCTACTCTCTACATGAAGCCTTCATTTACTGCCTGCTGAAGCAGACAGAATCCTATTAGTAAGAAAGACGATCACCAAAGGCCCAGTCCTAGCTGTATAAAAATAATTAGCCCAAAGTTGACAAATGTGTAATGAAATTGCACAATGAATTAATCTTCCAATCGGAAATACCAGAGTGGTATTTGAGCAGACATGAAAAGAATCCACAACCTTGTAACTACTGTAAACCATAAACTTAGCATAAACCAATCCAAAGTAATCAAAAGCTTTTCAAATTGTTCTTGTTCTTTTATCAGTGACATAAACAGAGCTTGTAAATCATAAACAAAAGTCACTTTAGAAAGTAACGACATGGTGAAACATGGAGTTTCTAAAACAATTAGATTCTCCAATTTAGCATACACACCCATCAGTTTTTAATTTTTTCTCCAGCTGTGCTTCAAACAAAGTAAAGCCACAGAAGGCAGGCCAGCTTCTCTGCAACAGCCCTGCCCTTTGTTATATTGGCAGATTCACAGTTCCATCCAGGAACATATGATTGCAGGGTATTATTTTGTTTAGCTTTATTCTTCCTCTAAGATAGTTACCATAGTTCGACTTTCAAATCAAACCATTCAAGTATTCCAGCCTGGGGAAGAGAATGCTGTGTACAGTTATTTAATATTGAAAAACACTAAAAACTCAATTTGATTTGTATCAACATTTAATAGTTATTTTGGCATTTACTATGTCTCTTAGGTTATTATGACATTTTATACTCTGAAAAAGAATTGGTTTCCCTGCAAAATTCAGTATCTCTGGGTTAAAAAGGGAAATTATAAACAGATAAGCATTGTCTAGTTCCCATCCATGAGAAGCAGCTATAATAATCAAGTTGTAAAATTGAGCTCTCAGTCAGAAAAAGTTAATTTTACACAAATAATCCATAGTGGTTTAAATGTAAACCGGCCTGCAAACATGCTCTGCTTAGAGAATCAGCTGACAACAACATCGAGAAAAAAGCGATCCACATATTTTGTACTCCTTAATTTCAGATATAAAAGCAGTGCTGCCCTCTAGTGGACAGCAATCAGGAGGGTCGCGTTACCTATCTCGATTCGTCTGAAAATCCAAACAGCACACAGGCAGGCTTAAAATGAATGCACTGTTTTTTAAAATGGAATTTTGGTTCTAAGTGACTCATAAATATTAAAATTCTGCAGAGATAATCTTTGCACACAGACAGCAATATACATTAAAGGGAGATAATTCAATATTAAATGCAACATTAAAGGATATTCCCTATTTACAAGGACCTCTACTACTACAAGATGAAGCTAGATCAGCACTCCATCATTACCAAGTCAGAAGACTACAGGAATTGATGGAATATCTACAGAATTATGGCAAGCCACAGAGGAACCAAACTGTGACAGCAAATCTGGGAACAATACAGTAGACAATAAATTGGAAGAGACTACATGCCAATACCAAAGAAGGGAGACTTAACAGGATACAATTTCACATGCTGACAAAATAATCATCCAGTACAGATTAGAGTCCTACATGGAAAGGGGGATGCCAGGTATTCAAACTGGTTTTAGAAAAGGCTGAGGAACAATGCTATTTTCATTTGTTTTATTATTTACAAGAATATGTAAAGTCATACAGCCAAAGCAAAGTGTCTTCTCTACAGACTACAGGAAAAAGAATGGTGGCTACCATTTACTAGGGTCTGTTTCAACTTATTTCACAGCAAATTGGGATTTTAGGGGAAAAATGGAGGGGTACAATACTTTTGGCCATGTCTATATGTCACCAACCAGCACCTGGTAGGGTAGAAATGAAGGCCTTAGAAAACATATTCAGATGCTGTGACATGTCCATACCTAAAAGAACAAAATTGTGCAAGCAATGGTTTTTACCTATGACCCTCTGTGGAAGCCAAAGTTGCACTTTGAAACATGATAGAAAGAATATTGATACTTTTGAATTTTGGTGTTGGAGAAGACTCCTGAGAATACTGTAGATAGCCAAGAAAACAAACAAATCAATCCAGAATTCTGGGGCACAAACGACCAGGCTCAATTTATCATATTTTGGACACATAATGCGAAGACCTAGCTGTCCTAGAACAGTGGTAAAGGTGGAAGGAAAGAGAAGAAGAGAACAACCAGCAGCAAGGCGGATGGACTCAATTACAATGGTGATGGGTGCACCATTGGCAGACCTGACAACAGGTCAAATCACCCTGGAGAAAATTTATCTATGTTGCTGCTAAGAGTTGACACTGACTTGACAACATATAATCAATCAATCAGTTAAATTCAATATCAGGCATATAGCCTCTCACATTTCTGAACCTCACCCCACTTCTGAAACACATAAAAAATATTTCATCACATTAGCATAAACATTAGCTTCTCCACTGGCAGGAATGGGGGTGGGTGGGAAGAGATACATATACACAGCCCACACATACATATATACGTACATATGGACACACACCTATACTTCAGTGCCTCTATTTTTATTTTGGAAAGATGTTCAGAGTATTTCCTTAAGGAGTAATGACAACCATGTCCTGGAACTTTATTAATTACTAGAGGAATGGAAGGCTATGGGTTTGAAACTGGATGGTTATTACCCGGGGAAAAATGTTTGAAAATCTGTACTGACATTAGAAGTCAAGTCTAAGTAAAGTAAGGAAAATTAATATCACATTAAGTTTAAAGCTGAGTGTCATGATGGAAAAGGTATCCTTGCTTTGTGAACATATTTTGGCTCGCAAAACCTTCAACAGATAATTCAAAAACTAAAATTTAAAGTTTTGAACAAGCCTAGGTATATGAAATAATGGCTAAAAATTGGCCATTAACACACTATAGGCTGGAAAAAATTGTTTTCAAATAACATTAGGAATATTTAAATTCTAGAATAGTCTACTAGCAGTTGCTACAGCGAAGAATTCTATTGGATTGTAAGAATTAAACACATATAAAAGGTCATCTCTTTTATGCCAATGGGAGTATTCACAAATGGACCTTGGTCAGTAGTAGCAGCATACTCAGGATTCTGAGCTTGATGGCCAAATTCAGAAATGCCAAATTCAAAATTGTGACACTCACTAACTTCATGAGTGTCACAAACATATCCCAGAGCAAGAGTTTGCAATGTATTCCCCATGTTTTGTGGAATTATTCTAATTGCTCACAAAACTATGAATCTTCAGAAATACTTGGGCAATTGGACCATCATCACTACTAGACTTTATCCATGTTCAATGATGTAAGGCAGAAAATTTTCTAGAGCTTAATTTTGCATAGGAAACTGCATGTTTCCCATGTAAACTCCCAAATACAGTATTAGCCAAGCTTGGCAGTTGGGAGTTCAATCATTTTCCCCTAAGTGATTAACTCTAGCAAGTATGTGAAAAAATATGTTATTTACATTTATATTTACTATAAAAACAACACATATTTTTATGAATGTTTATCAGGAATATTATACAAATTTTAAAATAGAGAAATGTATAATAATCTAAGAATCTATTTTAAGAGGGTTTTTTTTTTCATTTTATAGGTTATCAGAACATTTGTGGTTGGAAATGAAAATTTTCTTATCTTAAATGCCTTGTGCAGATAAGCCTAATTTGTGTAAGAAGGATTTCCAGAAAATTTTCCAGTTCAATTTTTCCAGAAAATAATATAAATATAGTGCATGTGGGTTATCAGCTGATCATGAATGCCACTGCATTGCTCATAAATGAAGTTTCATATTACAACATAGCTTTGTCATCAAGAAGTAATAGCATTCTAATCATATAATTGATGATTTAGTAAAATGTAATTTCTTGCATATAGAAAAAAATAATTGGTAATTTTAGTAGTATCATTTCTCCAAAGGCAAAGTTATTCCATATCTGCTTCCAAAGAAACTATGGTTAAAAGGTCATGCCACCCAAACACCAAATGCCTAGAATTAGAAATATGAACTGGTCCAGCATACACATGAGCTTACAGCATACACATGGTATCACATTGTTAAATCTATGTGACTTTAATGATCCATACAACTTTAGTGCTATTAAATGACAGATGCGAAGCACTACTTATGACTATTTCTTACTTCTCAATCTTCAGTATGGGATATAATATAAAATGATAGCATGCAAAGTTAAATGTACATTGGAAATCAGATTTCATTAAAAGAAAAATGCTCCAAAATGAGGAAACTGTCTTTACTAGTGAGGGATATCAATTGCCTTTATTAAACTCTATTAAATTCCAGTATAGTAATCATATATTCCACAACAAAGTAATATCACTAATCTCACTACTGGTGATGTAAGGCAAAAATATCACTCTGGCTCCGTTCTGAATGAGAGCACCCCCCCCCCCCCAATTCTAAGGCCTGGAAGAATAGGCAGATTTTCAAGGCCTTTAGGAATGTCATCAGGCTGGAGCCATACGGATCTTGGGGGGGGGGGATCTCATTTCAGAGGGTAGATGCTGAGACAGAGAAGGAACATTCCTGGGTCACAACAAATAACATTGTTTAATCAAGGGGACCCAGAGCATGCCCACTCTGCCAGATCGTACCACATGGGTAGAAACTGTGAGAGAGGCATCCCTTAAATAACTGGATCCTATGCCAGCTACCATCCACTCTCCTAAATAAGCCTTCTATTGCCTAAATGGTGTGGTAGATGATTTTCTGTGAGTTCACACTATGGCACTGGGTTACTGTTTATTGACGTGTTTTACCATAACATAAGAGGAACTAGCCAAATCAACTTGCATTTGGGTATTTAAAGGAGAAAAGTGGGGTAGTCTCATCATTTCCGATAACATAAAATATATCTTACTCTCTAAGCAACTCTCTGAGAGCTGCAAATTTGTTTGGATATATTGACATACCTAACTTGTACTTGTTCCTGAAACAATATGAAACAAGCTTCAACAATGAGCTGCAACTGAACTGCAGAAACAACCAGTGCAATTTCTCAAAAGATCACAACTGAGCATACTTAATGTGAAAACTATAAGTGTTGCTCCCTGATAACAAGCATATTTAATGAGCATTCAAAACTTCCATGTGCAGCAAAACAGCTGAAAGAAACATTCAAGCCAACTATAGGAAATAAAAAATTACATTTTTGATAGTAGCTGAAGATGCTACAAATGTTCCTTAGTATATTGTATATTTTTTCTAGATGGACATTTGATTTTCTTTATTATTATGCTTTTCTTATTTTTTAAAATGTCAGCTGCCCAGAGTTGTCTGAAGATGGACAGCCTCTAAATTTAATAAAACAAATTAAAAATGTTGCTGGATGGTTCCATTTCAGAATGCACACAGCAGTTTCAACTGTGTGCCAAAGAATGGGATTCTCCCCAAATAATCTGAATGAATATAACGTAACGTATCAGAATGCTCCATCTCCTTACTTATTCCCATTTACCTCTGTCTTTTCTTTGCTTCTCCTTCCTCCTTATTCTACTTTTCTGCCTTTTTTTGCTTCTGTCTGGTACTGTATCTAGCCTTTTCTAGATGTCTACCCTTCCTCCTTTCCACTCATCCCTCTTCTAGACCCTTGAGCCAGTATTGCTCCAGCTTCTCATGTCCCTGCTGCCAGAGACTTGTAAAATCAGGTGATTTTTATAATACCAGAGCAGAAGATCTCAAAGTATGGGGTCACATTACCTGTATCAGATACAATAGGAGGGCGAGGGTGGTGGTGGTACATTTTTTATAAAGTTGTTCAGGCTTGTGTAGACCAAGTGAAAGCGTTGCTAAAACTTGTTTCCCCTTTACCTTGACAAGCCCACAGTGGGCTTGTACAAGCAAAATGGAGAGCAAATCCTGGAATGAATTTTGAGAGATAACTGAACTCATGGTCTAGCTATAAGCCATTTGTCAAAACCATCCATTGATCACAGCAGTGATGATTTTACACTAGCTTTTGACTTCCAGCATGTTGTTTAGTAGCATATCTGTAGTCTTTGGAATGTCTGTAGAAGCATATACATGGAAGTTCAGGGTTTTTATTGGTTATTTTACATTTCTAGACTTTGAAAACAGAAAACGTTTTCAAAGGAATGAGAAGGATTGGGACTGCCCGATTTAAAATTGTATTTTGCAGCCTGCTGCTTAGTTTGGGTGAAAGAATGGGTTTTGCTGGGAAATAAAAGAATTTTAGAATTAGAAGAGCATGATTTGAGGCTTGGATGGCATGGTTTTCTATGGTACGATAAAGTTAAGGTTAATGTAGATTTTAAGAATCATTATATTAGAAGTGCCATATTGAGGATATGGAACAGATCTAAACTCAGATTGTGCCGAAAATGTCTTTATGGGTCTCAGCACAAGAAGCATTTTATAGGAAAGAAACAGTAGGTAAAGAAAAATGATTAATTTATCATTGTTAGGACATGGAGAATATAAGATGAAATCAAACGAACAATTGGCTGCCAAGGGATTTAATTTTCAATGGTTTTTGTATGCACAGTTAAGAAAAAGATTTAAGGTAGATAATAAGACATTTGGAATTGAGCAGCACTAATCTTTCTTTTCCATTTCTTTTTCTATTTTCAGTATTTACTATTTTTCACTATAATACTATTTTATTATCTTTATTTTCTTTTATGGTTTTTACCTTGTTAAAAATTTCTTTAATAAAAATTATGTTAAAAAAATAGAAAAAGTTTTGTAGGAGAAAAGGTAAACGTATCCAATCTACCAGTACTGCTGATGAAAGTAAGCTGTCAAGAAAGCATGATGAAAGCTAGATCTTTGAATAAATGGTATATTTCTTTTCTTGCCAAACCCCAATTAAATCATTAGTTTTATTTGGGGGGCTGGGGGGAGCAAATAAACAAATTCATTTATCATTTTACAGAGTCAAAGTATTTCAAAATTTGAGAATACCTGTATTAGAAGATGAAACTATTCTAGTATGTATGTAATTGGGGGTACTATGACAAGATTACTTTCATTTTCACAAAACTTTTGACAAAATTCTACAACAAAGGTTCCCGAAAAAACATAGCAGTCATGAAATAACAGAAGTCCTCTTAAAGATCAAATTAAGGGACAGAAAGCAGAGAAGCAAAGTAAAAGGTCATTTTTCATGATGGAGTATGGTAAACAAGCCGGATTCCCCAAGGATGTGATTATTAACTTCTTCATAAAGAATCTGGAGATAGGGGTGAGAACTGCCAGCTTTGCAGCTGACAACAAATCAAGACGATAAGGGAAAATACAGCTGTATGCATAAGAAGTAGCAACAGAGTCATGACATAAGCAGTTCACAGAAAAGTTTAACCCAGTGAAGATTATCCATGGAACTATATTTCAAATATCAAAAGCTAAATCCTGACAGACGTGTACTGCACAATAAAACTATTTCTTCTTCCACACTGATAGCTGGAAATTAGATAAGAAAGACTTGAGTTTTATCTATAATAGATAGCAAGACACAACTGTGGCAAAATTGTAGAATATAAAATAAACAAGAATATACACATCACTATGCAATAATATATATTCCAACATTCTTTGACTTAATCTAAATATAAACAAGAAAGATGTCGCTATAGAGAATACTAAATGTTGACATCATCCAGACTATATCTTTAATACAGCACTTGTTTGCACCAAGTAAATAAAAGGATCACATTGCAGGAAACATTTAAAGGTATTTTTAAAAATAAAATGTGTGTCTTTATACATTGGTTTTTGTAGGAAGCACAATAGCTCTAATATACCTGCATAAGATTTAGTACAGGAAAAGAGCTTTTCTTTACTCCTCCCAAAAAGCTGTAAAAAAAAAGTTGCAAAAATGTACAGAGCAACTTCCAAAAAGAATTACATTACAAGATGTTATATTACAAAAACATCTGTTTAGCCCTGAAAGAAAGGAGGGAATGGGAAAGAAACTCAAGGCTGGCCTACCTTGATTCTCTTGAGTATGAGAGGGAGGAAAAGGGAAACTCTGTCAGGCTTTCAAGATTCTGTTATTATACCATGTAACAATAAAATAGAGTTACAGTAGTTCCTGTGTCTGTTTTCTGATCTAGCTTACCTCAAAGGGCTGACAGTTTCTTTGCACTTTACAGTATCTCTTCTCATTCTCAGACAGGCCCTAGAAATGTGCCAATCTGAAATGGAAAAACTCTGTACATGTCTCCTATTTGATTATCTGCATCACCATAAGGCCATAAAAGGATATCAAAGTGCTAACACAAATTTAGTAGCCTATGGGAAAACCTATCTGCATTCAGCGTGGATGGCAAACCAAACACACACCTTGTTCATTCCCAATTGGTTCTTCCTGAGATCCAGAGTGGTAAAATGGAACCAAATGCTAGCTATTTACTGTGTTGTCTAAACCAGAGAGCCTGGCTTGTGTTCTTTACAAGTCTAAATAATAAATCAAGGTTTGTTCATGGCACATGAACTGTGTCTTGCAAAGCATATAATGAATCATAACATGATTTCTCAGTTCAGAAGTCTCACAAGTGAAACCGTTTCTGTCTCTTTATTTGGCAGAGAACAGATAAGCAGGAGCCAGGTACACAGGTACATCACTCATTCACAATCAGTCCTCACCAAAACAGAGCAGTTGTTTGAGCCAGGTGAATAAATGTTAATTACATCAGCTTTCTTTCAGTTTCCTAAGATAAAATATATAGGCAGTAATGAAACTTTTCAGTATACAATGAAAACATCATCATCATCTTCATCTTTGTTGTCATCATCATGTATGCTGCCCAACTCTTAACAACATTAAGAATGGAAGTAAACCAAATTCATTTATTCATAGTCCTTTCTAATTTTCATAGAATTTCATAGAATTTTTAAAACTTGTAATATATTTGCCTGCCATCAAAATACACATAGACATAAATCTGTGAAAAACTCCTCAGTAAGGAAGAGGAACTATACATTCATTATTGTAATTCCCTATGAGATTATGGTGGGAATCAAAAGTAGTATTACAGTGGTTCCTTGACCACCGAATGCATTCATAGGATGATACAGCAAATGTGAACTGAGCCCTGTACACTTAGCTAAAAGTAAAACTGATCATATACTATACCTAATTTACATATTTAACTAAGATAAATCCATCAGTTTAATGTTATTTTGTTAGGAAGGTTGTAATGGGGAATGACTCCAGGAAAAGCAGTGGTTGAAAGTGTTAGTAAAATGCTCAAGTCTTGCACATTAATAGGCTATCTGCAACATGTTTTCTTTCATAATGTTCCATTTTTCATCACAATCACATAGACAAGAAAAGTGGAATCCTATTTTAGAAGCATACTTTGCATTCTACTACACAATTTGCAAAACAAGATCAATGAAACCGAATACTGTATAGCTTTTTAAGTGATTATTTAATGTTTTTGAAGTAGAAATGGAATTCTAATTCATTCAAATATTATTTTAAAATGAGTACAGTCACACTGTTTGTTATACTGAGAAGTCATCAAAGACAGGCATTTCTTGTTCAAGACATTCTAAAATTTGATACGTGCCATAGTTTAGAAGCTGAGAAAAAGTATGCAGTATGGAGATGTTTTAAATTATATGTTGAAATTAGCTTAGTTCTCAATATTAGAAACCTACATCTGATGCACTGGTTTTCTATATAGCTTTGCTATTTAGTCCTGTACTGCTATGTACAGTGATTATTAAGGTTCATAAGGACAGTTAATCTACAGTGGCCTGTACAATATTTTGTTTTCATCCTGTTTCTCTGCACATTGATAAGTACTGATTTCTTAGTTTCTGCCAGTCATGCATCCACAAGTATGCTGTAGCGTCCCACATAATCAGAAAAAGTGCCACCAGGAAACTTAAAAATAGGAGTTAAAAATGGATACCTCTTGACTCCCAGTTGTTCAACTCATGAGCTGGCTGTAAAACCTCAGTTCCTACAGTTTACTCATGAGGAGCAGCTGTCTGGAGTGCAAGTGGGCAATCTCATGATCTCTCCTTTATCCAAAGAGGTTTGGCCGGCCAGCAAAATGCTGTCTGGGCACCAATCTTGCCGTAATGCCGCCGATCTTGCCGCAATGCCATCTCCATTCCCTTGGACATGTGTAGTCTGCCATCAGTCCTCACTAGAAGTCCTCTAGCTTTTATTCCTAAGTATTACAACTATTTAGGAATATTTCTTGAGGGGAGTGAGGAAGCACACACACAGAATTTACTTCCTCTGACAGACAGACAGATTCACATACACGCGGAACATTATTTATAAACAGATTGCTAGAGTTAATTGGAGGATATTGTTGTTATAATTAAAAAATGGGCATTCACAAGTTATTAAATCAGTATCATTTAAATGTGCTAAAGACCAAACCTGACTTTGAATGCAAACTTTAAGGGAGATTCCCAGATAGCCATCTATTCATATATAACATTTCTGGGTTAAACTTTACAAAAGATTTTTACACTGAGATTACCTGTGGACATTATCTTCACCAGAAGGAACCCCACCGAGGTTTGCTACACTTGTTACCTTCTGCAGAATCACAAGACGGGTGGTGTTCTGTGGTGCCACAGAGATTGTAGCGGATGCTTCATTCATACCTGTCAGCCTTCCTGAAATAGTAAAAGCTGGGTATCAATGAAATGAATGTTAAAGACAAAGCACACCACCTGGGAATACATTTAGTTTTTCTTAAAAGTTTAGCTCTTCTTTTCAAGAGGATTTCTGTATAATTTTTAAGAATACAGTATAAATATAGAGCCAATTGTTTCTATTATTCAAATTACAGTTGCATGAAGTTAGTACTTTTTGATAATTCCTCTGCAGCTGACAATAAGATATTGAATAACCACTATAACAGACAGAGATGTAGTAGCTAGGTCCTACAAAGCTTGATCAACATTTAGTTTTTTCAATCACACCAAAAGATTTAATGCATTATTCTGGGCATTTCCCTTAAAAGTCAACTTAAGAAGCATACATGTAAAGAAAAGAAGGCTGGAAACCAATGCACGAAACAAAACAAAGAGACATAACATAGGGTCAGCCTCCTGTCTCAAGTGTATCAGGTGAAGTATGACTACTGCCTTGTGAAAACTCTCGCCAATAATAACTAATGTGCCACAGGACTTTACTGCAGACAGGCACAGAATTGAGACACATGTGCCCTCTGTCCACTGGGATCAAACGGAAAGAACAAACACATCCAAGTCCCATCTCACAGTCCATTCAGATGTGCCTAAACAGATAGGTAGTAAACAGTAATGGCTAGTGTTAGAAGCAGAAAAATACATTTGAAAGTATTATCACGCTTGTTTTAATATTGAAGTTTTTTTTCCTTTTAAACAAAATGCTTTACTCAAGAAAATATTAACACTATCCAGCTTTTTTAAAAATAGCAAATTTAGTTTGAACTGTATGTTCTGTTGCAGATATTTTAAATTTGACATTAGGCAAATGCTTTGAAAAAATACAGAAGTCATCTAAGGCTGCTTTTAAGCAAAGCAGAGGACTGACATAACACTGTTGAAAGATGTGTGTACTCATTAAGGATTTAAACCTTCTCCATTAAGCTCTATTGAAGAGCAAATGCTGAATAAATGAATGCAACTATGTTTATGTTAAAAGCCTGTTTTCCGTACCATGTAATTAAAGGAAATGTTGTACAAAGCCAGTACTTTTGTCAAGCTCTTGTAAATGGAAAGATGGATAGCACTCAGAGAAGTGAATGCATTGCTTCATATTTAACCTTAACACTCTTGTCATTAATGGTTTGTCTAACTTGTTCTATAAAGACAAGGTACTGCTCCATTGAAGTAAAATTTAAAAAATCAACTAAACCATGCTTTTCAGAACAGAAGATTCATTATCATTGACTAATGTATTGGCATAAAGCAAAGTAACATCCTATCAAGTAAGGCACACATTCAATCTGCCTTACCACTATCCCCCCCCCTTTATTTTTAACTCATGCTGTTTTATTGTTATAGGCAATTTGTACCACTCAGCATGACAGTGTAAACTGAATCAAGATTAATTTACATGCAAAAGAACACTTAGCATGGTAAGCAAATGTATTGTCTCGATTGCTGAGGTGGAAAAGAACCTGAAAAGAAAAAAAGGTGCTCTAATTAAGGGGCATCAAATATGATTGCTTGTGGTAGTTAAAGGCCAGAAAATAGGGAATGCCTGACCATTTAAAGAATTACACCTTGCTTGTTAGGGAGACAGAAAATGTTGTAAGCATAAATCTTGATAAAAATCAAGCAAACATTATGTGGATTTTTTCTTTTTTTAAAGATACAACCATTTTTTAAAAATAAATGAAACCTACTGGCTGCACTTAGACCAAAATGGAAATTTTTAAAAAATCCAGAAAAAGGAATTGCCACAGAAAAGAATTAGATTTAAAAAAAAAAATAATAAAATTGCAGATCTTGTATCTAATTATAAAAATGTATAGCAGCATTCCTAACAAATATCCAAGCTAATTAAACTACACTATAAAGCTGGAAACACAAAGGTTTCAGGATTTTTAGTTAGTTTGACATTATAAAAATTACTAATATAATATTAAAATCATTGACAGAGATTAGAGCCTTCGGCTTCTTCCCAAAGAACTTTGCCATGTTTAAGGAAAACAGTATGACACCTACATGAAGTGTTGTAGCATATCATATTACAGAAAGACTTAGCACTGGCATTGTTAAAGGATTTGTATCAATAAATACTGTTCAATATTTGCAGTTGGAAACATAAGCTAAAAGACAGGCATTATTTAAACTGATTGTAGAGAGCAAAATCAAATAAACTTAAGCTGCTGTTCCAAACTATGCCATGGAATGAATTTTCCTAAAGATGTTTCTCTGACTTGGAACAGAAAACTGTGAGGTAGCACAGCAAAGCCTATTATGCACAGCATGTGCACTAATACCCCCTCCCATCTTTTAGGGCTACTTAAAAACTTTAAGAAGCAGGAATATTCAGAAATTCACCATACATTTTATATGGTAAACATGTATGTTTCTTTCTGTTGTAAAAATAATTTCAAAAATTATTATTATTATTTTAAGAAATCCATTATCTCGACATGTTTTAGATCTGAATAACTATGAAATATTTCTAGATATGAAGGTTCGAAACACTTCAGAAAAGAAAGAAAACTCAGAAATCATTCTATACTGATTACATTATTATTCTTTATTCTTTATTTTTTTTTTTTATTTATTATTAAATTTGTATGCCGCCCATCTCCCCCCCACGGGTGACTCTGGGTGGCTTGGAAGGTCTTTTACTCTAAAAGACTATGGAAAATTAGGAGACTCCTATGTGAGTAGAGATTTAGACTGCAAATATATGCAAATTTAATCAGAAGCTATTGATAGGAATTGGATTGTTTCTAAGTAGATATATCCTGGATTTCACTATTAGTCAGTGGTTGAATTTGTATATCACACTAAGCCATTGCGTGTTTAATTATGGTTTTACTGAATACACCACAATGGGCTGGCATCTTGCAGCAACAATCTAAACAGAAACCAATCAAATCATTTTATGTGATAGTGTGATGCAGGAATTGATCAGAGTGCTAGTTCTAGACAGCACACTTCAGTGTATCTTTCTTTCCATGTAAGCCTCTGCATGAAATGCTACACAGAGGTTGGAAAGAACTTCTAAATGGGATGTTTCTGAAGCTGGGATGCCCAAAAACAGATTGGGAAGCCTTCCATGAGCAGCAAATCCCTTAAGCAAAATATCTCTGCTTGATTTTAAGGGATCTTCCTCTGTTTCCTGCATCATAATATGAACATACCCATTCAGCAGGCATCCCTGATACTATACAGTAGTTGGAGGATTCCTGCTTTTCCAAGTCTAGTTGCATCAGGCCAAATCTGGATACAATCCGGTTTAATAGCTCTGCTTAAGAATTCCCTTTTCTATATTTTCTAAGTGGTTTCTTAATCTTATTTATAAAATACATAAAGCTAAGAAGTGAGACTTCTATTATTATGAATTTTATAAAACAGCTGAAACATTTAACTAAGACAATACTAAATAAAAGGCTTTTTAAACTAGTGGTAAATTTCCCAGCATCAGTCCTGCATCAAAGAATGAATTCAGGAAGACAGAAAGAGCCATACTGAAATGTCAAGAGGCTTCCATGGATTTACAAATACTTCATATAAACAAATTTTCAAATAGCTTATTCAGAGTAGCCTTTCTGCTCTATTAAACATAGCAAACAACTGCCAGATGTATTCAGACAAATAATCAACAACCTCAGAAGTAAAATGGCAGAAGAAAAAGGAATTTTGGCAACAACTCCATAGAGGGCCACAGCTATTCTCAAAGTGCACTTTTTCTATGCACTCATGGTTCTGAATGGCCGGCCATGGGGAAAAAAAAGCTCTCAGTCACATTTAAGCATAGAAAACTCAATCAAACACCAAGCAAGCAAGCATACAACAAGAACGGGAGAGGGACAGAGTACAATATCCCATTTTGCTTAAAACTATGCTGCTGGATGGCAATTTGAGAAGGTGGAAGGAAGTCGTTCACAAAAAATATGAGAAAATTCAGATGCTCACTCACCTTGGTTTGCTGGGCTCACGTAAAGTAGGCTTTAGGCCAGCAAAAAGTAAGAACAGCAAATAGTTATCAACAGATTAAAAAAGAAATTATTGGCCTTATTTTTAATTTCAGGTATCAACCGCATGAAAATAATCATAATTAAAATTAGTGAAATAACTGCTAAGCTATTCATCATTTATTTCAAGCCACTGAATGCAAGAAGGAAAGACATGTACAGCATTATTCTGATGTGCTTGACTTCTTTAACAAAAAAACACTTTTTTGAATTTTCTGGGAAAAAATGTGATATATTAGACTGGAGGAACTGACAATATGAGAATATAACCCCACATAAACCATTTAAAGAAGCTAATGAATAATAAAGAATGAAATATGGAGCAAACAGGGTCCATAAACTAAGCAGGGTCAGGCCTGGTTAATATTTGGATGGGGACCTACCAGGGAATACTGGTGCTGTAGGGTAGGTTAAGAAATTAAAAAACATGCCAGAAGAATACAGTGGTAAATAATTTCCATGCAACAGAAAGCTGCATGGATATTTCGCCAGGAGCAGAGTTCAGCTCAGAAGAAATTTTTATTTAATACACAAGAGCTTCTCATGTATATTTTATGCAGGTAAGCCAAGTAAAATTTTGGTATATTAACAACCTCTGGGTTTGTTTTTTTTAAAAAAATTAAATTATTATTGTAAAAAATCAAAACTTTTAGCGTAAAATGATGCAGCTAAGTGCATAAACCTTTTTTTACCGTAGCTGAAGATATTATGCAGCCAGGTACACCAATTTGAGCATAAAACCATCATTTTTTATTATACAGTGCAAAAATAGTGGCTTTTATACACCAGAGATCCCCATTATAGCTAAATAGCAGAACACTACCTTAATATTGGTTAATATGACATAATGAGCAGCTCTGGCTTAACACCATTTTTCGGTATTTGTGGTAAAATCATTACATGGCAGAAAGAGGGGAAAGGAAAATGAGAAGTGCCCATCCAAGAAGATGCTTCAGGGGGATGTGGAGTTTTTGATGGTAGGGCTATATAGCCCAATCGGTAATTTCTGGAATGTGAAACACTGGAATGGAAGATGTCTAGGATGCGTACAATTTTTTAAAATAAAATAATTTTTACACCATTTGCAGATGAGCAAAAAACTATCTAATTTGAAATTTATTTCTCACCTCTTTCTTTCTTGAAGTCTTTTTCTGTCATAGTTACTGGTAAAAGTAACTCTCCAACTGGAGGTTGAATACTAACACTGAACTGTTCATCCTTTGTACTGCGGAAAAAAACACAGACAAGTGAGAATTGTATGAAAATTGTATGTCCATTTTTATGAAAAAAGGAATAAAAACTGATTTTTTCCAAACTGTAAATATAATTTCACTCTCACCAGAATATGGAGGAAGGGAAAGAGAAAGGCTCATTTTAATTTTCAGCATAGTTTTTATTTATTAGGTTCATTTTCTTTTTCTCTCTGATTAGGTTATTTGTTCGTGGTTTATTATTCATCAGCTCAATAATCCTGTGGCATATGATTCCTATTTTATGTACCATAAAACAAAGCTAAAATATAGGGATTTAGAAGCAGCCCAACAAGTACAACTATCTCCAATAATGGCAAACTGTATCCAAAAAACTGAGCAAGGCAGAAGGATGTTATGAATCCAGCATCCTACCTATGACAAAATGGCAGGATGAAAATGAAGGAGGTTACTTTTCCTAGTATTGTTTTTAAAATTAATTTCCATTTCTATTGCTAACAATGGAATTTAGACCAGAGCCAGGGCTAGTCTAAATTATCCCAGGCATAGTAGAAAAGGTTTGGATCCTGAAGATTCAACACCACCCTGATTCCCCGGTGCCTTATTCCCCAATCCTCCTTGCTTTCCCTATCTAATGTGAATACTTCTAAAAAGACTGCAGATATAACTTCAGGTATGTGCAGAGAAATCAAGTATTAGATTTCTCCTTCTTAGATTAGATTCAGAGCCTCTCTCTGAACTTGGAAGAAAAATTCAGGTGCCTCTTCAGGTTCCTAGGACAGCCTCACAATGACCCCATGTCTGCAGTTTAAGTGACTGTACAGCTTTATTTGTTAAATAATTAAAAGAAAAATGCAAGGTGAAAATATGCGTGAGGAGTCACTGTGAAAAGATAGGAGAAACAGATGAGACAGTCTGAAATACACATGACAGAGAGTAAAAGAACTATTTTTGTTCATCTTATGATATAGACCAATCAATACCTGAAATATTAAGTCTGTAATTGTAAAGACAGTTCATGACTTTCACTGATCCAGGGTTTATGTGCCTGGGAATCTGGAAATTCAGGCATGTGTTTAGGAACTTAAGGGTCCATATAGTTGAATCAGAAAACATTAACAATTTAGTGTAGAGGGTGAAAAAAGTACACTTCAGAAGAAAGGTAAAATATAAATAAAACATAGTTAACAACTTATTAATTCTGCAAATGTAGTGGTCTCCCATAATAATACAGGTGAAAACTCCTTCAAGCTGAGCTCAACCTTTGGTGATTGCATGGAAATGCCATGTAGCATCATGGCAATTGTACGGAACTGGGTTTTTTCTTCTTCTTTTTTTTAGATTTTTTTTATCCCACCTTTATTATTTTTATAAATAACTCAAGGTGGCAAACATACCTAATACTCTTTCCTCCTCCTATTTTTCCCACAACAACAACACTTTGTGGGTGAGTTGGGCTGAGAGGAGTGACTGGCCCAGGGTCACCCAGCCAGCCTAAGGTGGGTCTAGAACTCAGTATTCTGCTTGGTGCCTTAACCACTAAACCAAACTGGTGCGCTCTCTCTTTTGGTTTGCTCTCTTCTTTTTTTTTTTAATTTCTTGATCTAAATCTACAACTTTAGAATTTTCTGGCAGTCTCCATCCAAGAAGTAATCCAGCTCTAACCCTTTCTGATATCAGCCAGGGCTGATAAGGTGCTGTCATTTGCTGAGGCCTCACACAATAGAGGCTGGACAATTTAAAATAATAACATGCTTGTCAGATAGGCTAGGATGCTTTCTGAGTGTTAGAGATGCATGAAAATATTATTTTACTGCATAATGCTAATAATAAGTAAGTCTATAATCAATGGGAAGTCCCTGTTATTGTCTTTACAAATATTGGTACAATAGTTTCTAACAGAAAAATCAATTTGATTAATATCCACAGTATTTAAGTTAATCTCAAACATTTGTTATTGGTTTAGATAGTCTTTTGACCTTAGAAATATGAAATTAAATTGATCAATAGATAAGCAACATAAAATGATAAATATAAAAGCTGTGCTTGTTTTATTAAGTAGTATATATGGCAGATTACCATAAAAGTAAAAACTAATCTCAAATCACTATACAGGTAGTCCCCAGTTTAAGAATGAGTTCGTTCCCAAGGTCTGTCTTTAAGTCAAATTTGTATGTAAGCCAGAACAGTATTACTGTATAGTACTGTATACTTATTATTGTGTAATAAACTTGAACCATTGTATATTTAACTTAAATCACTGGGTATTTAACTCAAATTTTGCTATAGTAGGCTCCATTCTTAACTATGGGCCATCTGTAACCTGGGGACTACCTGTAATACTTAAACAAATCATTAGTACATTATCTTAGTAAACTAATATCTTGAAGTGAATCTAGGATTAATTATTTTTAGAAATGTGATTCTAATCTATAATTACAATATAACCTACTTCAAAAATCTTATGTGATAACTATACAGTGTATGCTTTAACTATCTGATTAATCTGCATGAAATCAATCTATGATTTAATTTTTTGCCCAAATTTTTAAAAGAGTAAAATGTAATAATGATAGAAAAATGAAACTGCTAGACCCATTTAATACATAGCCTCAGGATAAGTGGATATGAAACCTTCTTTTGCTTGAATTGATATGTTCACTAAAATAAGCTGCAGTCTGGGAATGCTAAAATACATTGCTGTTTATAGAGAGTGTTTGTTAGCTGTGAGTTTAGGACCACTATATGGTTCACGGTTTCCTGCAGTGAAACTTGCTCCGCCTGAGGTCCATACAATATCCTCTCTCCTGGTATTTCATAAATGAAATCCAGACAGTACCTTTCTGCCTGCCAATACAACTTCTTCCACTATACCTTTGAATGTCTTGGGCACTCATCTGTACCGAGTTTTTGGATTGGGTGGGCCACAAAAATGAAAAATAAGTAGGTAAGTAAATAATAAATAAATTTTACTGGGAAAAGATTGTAAAACATTAATGAATATGATCAGTGAGGCTTTGAAAGTAACAACTCCAAAAGCTTACATCACATATTAAAGAAAATATTAAGTAGCTAACTTGCCTGTTCCAGAAGAGTTAACAATACAATAAAAAAAACTGCTTAGGAGTCCTTTGTCTATGGCGAAAATGTTGTGATTTTCCAAATTTCTGCATGTTATTAAGTGCTGCTTAGCTTGCCCCAAGTTACATCTTTGGGACAACCAATGTTCTATCAAAAGCTGAAGTTGAATAAGCTTGCAGAATACATTTGGGGGAAGTAATGATTCCTCCATTTTTTAAAAAGCAGCATAGTTGTAATTTTTTTCCCCAAGTACTTTTCCTCCAAATACAGTGGTACCTCGAATTACGAACGCCTCTGCTTACGAATTTTTCATGTTACGACCAGCTCCGGCCCCAAAAATTTACCTTGTGTTGCGAACCACCTCGAGTTACAAACCGGATCCGCGGCCATTTTCCCTCCCGTGACATATGGTCCGTGGCCATTTTCCACCCCTGACACGTGGTCCGCGGCCATTTTCTGCCCCTGACACGTGGTCCGCGGCCATTTTCCGCCCCGACATGTGGTCGACGGCCATTTTTCCGCCCCTGACACGTGGTCCGCGGCCATTTTTCCGCCCCTGACACGTTGTCTGCAGCCATTTTTCCGCCCCTGACTCTCCCTCCAAGCAATAGCCGCCTCCCTGTCCTCCACGCCAGAACGGATTAACGGTAATTACACTGAACCTTATGGGAAAATTTGCCTCGTGTTGCGACCAATTCGAGTTGCAACCAGAGTCACGGAACGGATTAAATTCATAACTCGAGGTACCACTGTACTTTCGTGGGCTGAATAAGATTACAAGATAGCTGGGTTTAAGTACAGGTGCAAGGCAGTGGAATATAGCAAGGAATATAATTTTTCAAATTAGAAAACTTGTATTGTAACATGTTTTTATTCATCTGATCATCCAAAAACCCAACAGGTGAAAACTCATAAAATATGCAGTGTTTCAAAAGATTTCAGTTATAGCTACTGTACTTGTACTCTGCAGAGATTGGCCATGGGAGGATAACTTCCCCAAATTATCAATTATCCAAGTATCAAGAATGACACAACATTCACATCTAACGCTTATATGACTATAAGGTTTTTTTTAAAAAAAAAACACGCCTTTTTTAAGGCCAAACACAATTACTTATTTTGTTGTCACCTATTACAGACATATGCAATGGCTCTGTAGTGCTAAAATATATACTGAAATACTGAACAATGTGTGGGCTGCTGATTTCAGAAAATAAAGAATAGTACTATTATGAATATGTAATATAAACACCTTCCTAACTCTGCTAAAGAAGCATTAGGTATAACCTTTAAATTAAAGATTCTTTCTCTAATTAAGGAGAAATTAATTTTTCTTGAAAGCTTAGCCTAATAAAAGCAGCATTTACCAAGGAACCCTTTAAGACATTTTTAATTCTTTCTGTTAGGTTTCCCCTCTTTTACCATAATTTATAAAAGGAACTGCTTAATTAAAAAAAACTTCTAAATGTTTTATTATCAATTTTTACTTTATTATACAGTTTGCTTTTTACTGAATTACTAGCTCCAATATATTGGTTACTTTAAAAGTGTAGATTTTGTGATGCAAAACACACAGTCAATGAATGGCATCTAAACCAATTGATCTACCCATTACCATTATCTCCCTTTCCACCCAAGCCTTACTACAAAGCTATTGATTTAAACACTGCCGATCGGTTTCCATTTTCTGATTTTGGGCAGGCTAATTAAGAAAGTGAGTAATTGTGATTACACTGCTTCAGGATCAATTACATTTGATGTAAGACAAAGTTCTCCCTTTTGGAACAATGTAAGGAAATAATTATCATCAGAATTGGTTTATGTGATGAACTTTCCCCTAACTATGAAATGAATGCCACACATATTTGTTTGTTGCAACGTGGGCATAAAATATTCCAAACAAATGTAAAGTCATTTGAAAGACCAGTGTAGATAAAACATATGCCCTGTTTAGAAAGTGTAAGAAAAAAATCTATTTCTTGTGACATATAGTGCAAGTGGTTATGGGAGATGAAAACAGTTTCTAGTCATGGTAGAGACCTTTTATCTTTGCAACACACCACCACAGAGGGCTGACAACGGAACTGCGGGCTGCAGAGAACAGCACAAGGTACAACTTCTGGTCACTGGGGTTCAGGTCTGAATGGCTAAGAGAAACAGGTAGTCTGCTGTTTATTTCCATTCAGTCCAGCAAAAGCTTCTGCAATAATTCTGAGTAAAGGGGGTGAACTTACACACCTTCTGCTTGTTGTTGTTTAGTTGTTAAGTCGTGTCCGACTCTTCGTGACCCCATGAACCATATTGCGCCAGGCCTTCCTTCCTGTCCTTCACTGCCTCCCTGAGTTTGCTCAGTTTCATGCTCATTGCTTCAGTGATGCTATCTAACCATCTCATCCTCTGCCGTCCTCTTCTCCTTTTGCCTTCAATCTTTCCCAGCATCAGGGTCTTCTCCAAAGAGATCTCTCTTCGCATTAGGTGACCGAAGTATCTGAGCTTGAGCTTCATTATCGATCCTTCCAATGAGCAATCAGGGTTGATTTCCTTTAAGATTGACTGGTTTGACCTCCTAGCAGTCCAGGGGACTCTCAAGAGTCTTCTCCAGCATTAAATAGCTTGAGCAGCTTATTTTCCCATTCCATAGGAAAAGATGACAAGAAGAGACCTGATGCTGTGTCCTTAGAATGGAGGAAATGGGGTGGCCACTCCACACATTGTCTCATCAAACTGAGTTCTGTGGACCCATCAAGTGAACAGGCTCTGAGAAGTTTTAAACCTATAGTCTTATACATTTAGTACTTCGGTATTAGTCATATTCCAGTCCCTTTGCCTGTGCATACAGAGAATCTATTTCCCTTTGCCGATCTTTTTTCCTGCCTTCACTGCTAGATTCCTCTTGCTCCACTTAGGAAGAATATGTCCCAATGAAAAAGTGTAGGAAAAACATATAAAATATTTCTATAGCAAAAAGTATTAAATTCCATTCCCTTTTTATCAAGATAAACTCTTTTTTTTTTACGTAATTCACAGTTGATTTGAAATACAAACTTGATGATATCATCAGATACTTGGTATTTTGGTATAGTGGTTAAGGCACCAGGCTAGAAACCTGAAGGCCGTGAGTTCCAGTCCTGCCCTAAGCACAAAGCCACCTAGGTGTCCTTGGGCCAGTCATGTCCTCTCAGCCCTAGGAAGCAGGCAATGGCAAACCACATCTGAAATCTTGCCAAGAAAACTGCAGGGACTAATTCAGGCAGTCGCCAGGAGTCAACAATGACTTGAAAGCACCCCCCCCACACACAAAATTGCAAGTGTTAAAAATTAGTGTAGGAGAAAACCAATTATTTTTGGTTTTTTTCTCTCCAACTCTAAACTCTGTGCTTAGTTTGAATTGTGTCATTGGGTTCACATTGTTCAAATCATTAAAATGAAAACACCACTGGTGTCTGAGGCAAATCTATTTACAGTGATGTTACTCACAGACCAGTGTTGAGGAATATTGATCTTTCTTGTTTGTCTAATAGGAAAATAATAAACAATTACTAGACACTGTTGGAGAAGGTAATCAGTTTTTATATATCACTAATACAGCAGACCTCCCAAAACATAAAGATGATGATATGCATAAAATCAATGTGTTATGCTACATTGCTTATATTCATCACTGCAGAGAATTCTCAAGCTTTCAGGGTCTTAAGTCTGAGACTGAATTATTACTATATGGAGCAAGGAGCACTTGAAATGCAAACACTTTGTAAAAATGAAAAATTTAAAGCATTACTTTATTTAACATGAAATCAGCATACTATATACCAATAGCATAGTGGCCTTTATAGATGCTCACCACTGATACTAAGTATTGTTACTATGAAGCAAAGGAAAATGCTAAACTTGTTTTAATACTCTTTTACAATCTGCAAGAATCTTATAAACTGTTGTTGTTAAAGTATTGCACAGTGATAACTTTCCAGTCCCAAAGAAAATGGAAAATCTGAAATATGTTTCAATTTATGGAACATAAAACTACATAATCTATAAATTCTTTAGCAACTTTTCCCCCTAATTCCTCAGCTAGCTGATTTCCAGACTGCTACTTTGAATTCAGCAACAACATAGCATAGCCTACTTCCTGGTTATTCTTATTTCGATACCACTTCAAGATATTTGATGAGAACCAGTATAAAAATGTTTTAAACAAACAAAACAAGGTGCAGGAGACTTATATAATGGAATACTAGCTCACACTATTTGTAGGGGATAATTTCCTTTTTCAGTCAGAATTGGTACCCTTATGCATTAAATGAAGTCTGGCAGGCATATCTAGTTGGGAAAAAGATCCTGATTGAAGAAAAGTGGGTGCCTTCAACAATCCCTTCAATAACAACTTCTATACAGCAATTCTGGTAGCTACATAAAATAAAAATATTAAAAGATTACCTTTCCAAACTAAGATTGCAGGGACATCCCCCTTCAAGCTCTCCATTTGCACTACTCATTCCTGGGTCTTGGTAAATCAATTGCAGGTGTAGGAAAAGAATATCTACCTAAAATAAAGTTGCCAGAGCCTAGGCCATTCTTTTGTTAATAAGAACAAGGCTTACACTTATCAGTGCCTCAACTGTTCTTCCTTCTGAAGCATTTAAAACTTCCCTTATTTCCCCTGTTTGAGGGGGGGAAACTTCCCCGTTTGAGAGCCAGTTTGGCATAGTGGCTAAGGCACCAAGCTAGAAGCCAGGAGACCGTGAGTTCTAGTCCCACCTCAGGCACAAAGCCAGCTGGGCCAGCCACTCTCTCTCAGCTCTAGGAAGCAGGCAATGGCAAACCACTTCCAAAAATGTTGCCAAGAAAACTGCAGGGACTAGTCCAGGCAGTCACCAGGAGTCAAAAACTGACTTGAAGGCACAATCAATCAATCAATCAATCAAAATCTCCTATTACTCTCTGAAGTCTTTGCCTCTCTCTTGCTTTGAATTCAATGAATTCCTCCAAACTCCAAGTCTTTTTCCCACTGAATAAAATGGCTGACCCTCTGTTCCTTCTGCTCTTCTTCCATTTAAACAAATATGCTACTCTCTGAATTCCTTGCCTTTCTCTCATTGAACTGAACAATGTGCTTAATTCTCACACATAATTGCTGCTGCTTATTTGGCTGCTTTATATGTTAGCTTTAAATATTACTTGCCCTATATTCTCCCACAATTGTCAAATAATAATACCAACAAGGCGATTAATACCCGGGCAATTCCAGTCATTAGATATACAGCTGCAATAGTGGACTCAATTCAAGCAGAACTAAAAGCCCTGGATAGGAAGACCAGAAAAATAATGACAATGAATGCAGCAATGTTGACAGACTCTACATACCAAGGAGCATAGGTGGGCGTGGAATGTTACAATCACACCAGACAGGTGAAGAAGAAAAAAGGGCATTGGAAGAATATCTGAAGGACAGTGAAGAAGATGCACTGAAGCTAGTACACCATGAAGGCTTACTGAATACCAAAGAGACCAAATTGGCCTATCAGAAAGACCAAATGAAGAACAGAAAAGAGACATGGCAAGGCAAAGTATTACATGGCCTGTACACAAAAAAACTAGTAGGCAAAACAGATAACAACAAGACCTGGCAATGGCTAAGAACAGGAAAGTTGAAGAAGGAGACAGAGGGGCTAATTCTGGCCGCACAAAACTGAACCTTAAAACAAATGCATACAAAGCCATAATTGAGAAGACAGCAACAGACAGCAAATGGTGCCTCTGCAAAGAAACTGAAGAAACAGTGGACCTACCTAGTTAGCTGCTGCAAGCAGAATGACTACAAACAATGGCATGACGAAGTAGCAACAATGGTGCACTAGAATATCTCCAAGAAATACCATTTGCCTGCAAGCAAGAACTGGTGGGACCACAAAACAGACTAAGTACAGTGGTACCTCTGCTTACGAACTTAATCCATTCTGTGACTCTGATCGCAAGTCGAGTTGGTCGCAAGTTGAAGTAAATTTTCCCATAAGGTTCAATGTAATTACCATTAATCCATTCCGGCGTCCGCGGACCATGCGTCAGGGGCGGAAAAACAGCCGCTGACCACGCGGCAGGGCGGAAAAATGGCTGCGGACCACATGTCAGGGGCGGAAAAATGGCCGCGGACCACGTAGAATGGGCGGAAAATGGCCGCGGATCACATGGAACGGGCGGAAAAATGGCCGTGGACCACGTGGAACGGGCGGAAAAATGGCTGCGGACCACGCGGCAGGGCGGAAAAACGGCCGCGGACCACATGGAACGGGCGGAAAAACAGCCGCGGACCACGTGGCACAGGCGGAAAATGGCCGCGGACCACGTGGCACGGGCGGAAAATGGCCACGGACCACGTGGAACGGGCGGAAAATGGTCGCGGACCATGCGGCAGGGCGGAAAAACGGCTGCAGACCACGTGGCACGGGCGGAAAATGGCCGCGGACCACGTGAAACGAGTGGAAAATGGCCGCGGATCCGGTTCGTAAGTCGAGGCGAGTTTGTAAGTAGAGGTAAATTTTGGGGACTGGAGCTGATTGAATCTCGAAAAATTCGTAAGTAGGGGCGTTCGTAAGTAGAGGTACCACTGTAATAGAAAATGAAGAAGCTAAAGTGCTATGGGACTTTAGAATTCAAACAGACAAGCACTTGCCACACAACACCCCAGACTTAACGACTGTTGATAAGAAAGACATAAAAGTCTGGATAATGGACACTGCAATACCTGGAGACAGCAGAATAGAAGAGAAAGAACTGGAGAAAATCACTGAATATAAAGAGATGCAAATAGAAGAAGAAAGACTATGGCAAAAGAAAGCAAAGATAGTACCAATAGTTATAGGCACCTTAGGTACAATCCGAAAACATCTGGAGCACCACTTGAATACCATCGGCACTGACAAAATCACCATCAGTCAAATGCAAAAGGCAGCTTTACTTGGAACAGCTTATATCCTGCAACGATACCTTTAACACCATCAACAACATCTGCCTATCCCAGGTCCTTGGGAAGGACTGGCTAAGTAGATAAAAATGCCAAATCCAGTCTAAGCATCTGGCTGACTATGTGACCAATCACCACCACCACCATCATCATCTTCATCAAATTTAATAACAATTTAACTGTGGTTGAAAAGAAGAAAGTGTGGATAATTGATGTGGCAATACCAGGGGATAGCAGAATAGAAGACAAAGAATTGGAAAGATCACAAAGTATCAAGATTTGAAAACTGAAGCTGAAAGATTATGGCATAACCCGGTGGTGGTCCCAGTGGTTATCAGCACACTGGGTGCCATTCCAAAAAACTTTGGATGGCACTTAGAAAATCTGCACATTGACAAAATTTCCATCTGTCAATTACAAAGATCTGCACATATACTACACCGATACATTACAACATCCTAGATTCTTGGAAAGAACTTCACGCAAATGAAGGCCAATACCATCTAAAGAACTGGCAGCTCTGATTTCATGTTGATGTATATACAATAATATGTCTAATTACTGCAACCTTTGGAACTGAAAGTACATTTGGTCTTCTGTTTCCCATCTTTTCTCACAGAGGTGATTATCACCAAGAACACTAATTTCTAGGGGATGTTATGAATCTATAGTAGCCAATAATTAAGAAAGCTTCAGCAAAAAGGTGGGCAAAACTGTAAAAGGGTCCAAAGAAGAATTAAACGTTGATCTGGAGACTAAGTATTAGAAATTTTCCTTAAAAAGTGTTTAGGCAGAAGATGCAAAAAACAGAGTATGACCAACAACTATACAGAACATTGAGACAGACAAATTTGAACTTCAGCAAAGATAATGATAGACTATCCAACTTCAGAAATAATGGAAACTTAAAGACCAGTTGTAATGGACAACTATCGGGGAAAAATTAAAGAAGACAGAGACTTTAAAAACAATGTCTATTTCCTAGCATTAGGTGCACTAGTGCAAGCAGGATATCATCTACCTCTCAGAGTAGAAGTTTATAAAAATTACAATATGACTTTCAGAGATCTCAGATATGGATGTAATTTCAGCTTTAGTTCTGATAATGATCCGACTTAAGGGGTACACAGAAGTACTTGCTAAGAGAGGCACAGGATGATGGAGAATGCCAGTTGCCTCAGTCACTACAACACATATTTCAGAGACCCAGTTCAACAGAGCCTTTAAAGGACCTTTGGTTTGAGAGGGAATGGTGTAAAGGCATATAAAAAAAGTGTGTCCCACCTATGGAGATATACATCTTTTTCCAAGAGAGAGTAGTGGCAGGTTCTGGTGAACCACAATAAGATTAATCCAACAAGCAAGGCACCAGTTCCATAAACAGAGGAAAAGAAAGAGAAGTTTGGACAAGCACATCCTACCTCCTTTGTATGAAAGATCAACACTACATTGTGAAGCTTATGCTGACTAAGAGCCTAGAGTCTAGTCAAGCCATCTAAGTCGAATATCTGGAAAATTCTGCCAAAGTCCTGAGTAAGCTGGCACCAATAATTTCGGGGTTATCACAGTAAAAGAATGACACTGAGTCTGGACTGATTTACTGAGAGAAATAAGGGTGACAGCTGGCTGGCTGGGAGGTAAGCCCTTCAGAGATAAAATCAGGACAGTCCTCTCTGGAAAGACAGAACGGAAACAGCAAAGGCACCAACTTGCCAAGTTGATGAAGACCTTTAGGGACTGTAAGATGGGAGAGAGTGATCCCAAGGTCACAGAGCAGCTGTCATCTACACAGTGCCAGAAGCAGCAAATTATCCAGATATGTGCATATATGGATTCCCGACAACCGGAGATAGTCAAAGGCAATGGCAATACATTGGTAAAGATCCTTAGGGCTGCAGAAATACTAAAAGGGAGCATAAAAAACTGGTAACATAGTACTGATCACCCATTTTCATGCTAAATATGCCACTGCCAACAAAGAGCAAATCCTCTAAATTGGGTTATGTTTCCTAAGACTTGAAGAACAGAGCCATTTGTTTGTTTGTTTATTATTTCAATTTATGTATGCCAGTGATTGCCCCCCCCCCCCAAATGCTACAACTGCAGTTCACCACATGCTTTATCACTGTAATCTGTTATTTGGACAAACTATAGGCTATGGTTAGGAAGATGTCAGCCCTTTTTTCATTCTAGCAGATGAGTAAGAAAGGCAACAGTAAATGCTGATAAAAGGCCATACAGGCCTGATCTTTCATATTTCTAAAGGAGAAGGAGATGAATAGCCTTTGTCCATTGCATCAAACTTCCAAACTTCCACATCCACAGGAACTACTTGATTGTGAGATTGAATCCTGCTTTAAGTGGTTTCCATTACTATGGATTTTGGCAATGAATGACAGAAAATAAAATAACACTACTTCTGTTCTACAGTACTTTATATTCTCTAGTCAAGCAGTTAGAGATAAAGAGACTGGCTTCTGCCAAGCATCAGTTATCAGGGTTGCCAAGGACAGGAGAGCTACTGTGGAGCAGATATTTATTTATTTATTTATTTATTTATTTATTTAAATGTGTATGCTGCCCATCTCCCCCAATGGGTGACTCTGGGCGGCTCACAATTAAAGTAAAACCCATAAACAATTAAAAAAATAAATACCCACATTAATCAAAAAGTCAAGCTATAAAAGCAAACCCTATCATACAAATCTCATCATATTATCTGAAATCTGCTATGAACTGCTACAACTAAGTTTGAGAGCCATACAAAGAAGCTGCTAAGCATATGGTTTATTTCCTTTAGGTAGAGGCAATACCAACTGCTCATGTACAAGGGGATTTGGCAAAGGCATAGATCAGATCTCTGAGACTGAGGAGGCATCCTCAATCTCAAAGCCTTCCATCTTGAAGGAGAAGCACACTATCACCGAGGACTCCTTGAAATCTGAACAGGCAATTAGTGCCCATTCATTTCAAAAGCAGGAGTAGCAACTGCTGTAGTAGAACAATTATCATGAAGGCAAGTGTTTGCATTATCTAAGAAATGATAGGTAGTATTACTAGAATTGGTGTTGGAAGGGGCAGCAATGGTACATGGAACTGCAGGTCATAATCAAATATGGTTGTGTCAAAGTAAGTTAATGTGCTGGATGTGATGCTGAGTGGAGATCACATGAGTGATGCACCAAGGATGTCTCAAAATAATAACTAGTGCTATCCATTCAAAAGGAATAATAATATAGGCAATAAAGCCCAAAGTCCATCTCATTTCCATCTCCTAGAATGGTCATTGATGATGATGTGATATGACATAAATGTTAGTCTTGATCTGATCTGTGAACAATACTTAGAACAATGCTAAGAAAATGGGGATCCTTCACAATTTGAAGAGAATGGTGGATAAAAGATTGAGAGACAAGAGTTTGGTAAGCTATTTGTGCAATAGCTTGATAGTCAAGGAAGTTATGTGTCTGTTCTCCTTGATCCTAAAAAGGGAATGCCTTCTTAAGCTTTCCTTACAATATTGTAATAGTATAGGATGGAGTTGACTAAATGGGGTTAGCTAACTGCCAGTGGCAATATCCAAGTTAAGTATAGAAGAATCCAGCACCATTGGATGTGGCTGATATAAGAGAAGTATGGATGACTCTATGCATGTTTTGGCAAAAAGTGCTGTGATGATGATTGATGATGATGATTCACCGTGGCCCAGAGTAAGATGCTTCACCACATGAAAAGATCTGTCCATTGGTGGAACAGGGCAGTTCCAGTGGCAAGGGCAGATAAGGATTCAGAACTGAAAGTGATGGAATGAGAGGGTGAAATTAAACAGAACTTCTACTTTGCCTACATATACTTTCCTGTCCTCTGTGAAAACATTCCACACATTCCTCCACTTCCTGATTTCCAACTTTCAGGCAATACATAAAAGAGTCCGCTTTAATCTTGCAACTCCAGATTTTTTTTACAAGCTCTTAAGAAAGAATTCCCGCATGTACATAACATCTGGCTGAGTAAACTTAATTTGTTTACTACCTAGAACATTATAAAGCTTTGTGAAGCTCAGCAGCTCATTGCAGAAGTTCTGCTCATTCTTCTCAGCAAAGCTTGGTCTTCTGTATGTTTAATAACAATGCTACACAAAAATTATAGATTTATTACATGTGAAGGAATGGCTCTGAAAGTTTTCTTCGTATATGACTAAGATACTTAAAAAAAAAAAAAGATGGAGAGAACTTTTGCACCTCAAAATTGAATATACTGATCAACCTTAGAGAGAATTAATTTTTTTAAAAAGTATTCCAGTCAACTATATTAACATTCCAGTAGCACAGGACATCAGTGTTATTCATTTATGTTGCATATAAGCGATTTGTTTTTGAAATGCCACTATAGCATAACTTACCATAACTGGAAACTAGCAGCCTGCGTAGAATCACAGAAGTCAATTCCCACTGGAACGGTAATAGATTTCCCAGGTTCAAGGGATTCTAGTAAATAGAATGTTGTGAACATTACACTAAGCACTGAATAAGTTACAGATAAACCATCCTATCCTATCTATATATTTCTCTGTGTGCTAAAGTAAGTTATCAGCAAGAAATATGATCAAATATTCAAATAATGTCAATTTATAGAAGCTATCTTAATTCTACTTTTGTCTGATTTAGCTTTGAGATTTAGAAAGATGTTTATCAAAGGAAATTAAAGTTTAAAAAAACAGTCTGTCAACACCCTGAGAAACCAAAGCAAGATAGATTTATAATTCTGTAAGCCTGTATCTCTATGATGTATAACAGAGATGCTATTAGGGTGTCATTAATGTTGTAATTAATAAGAGATTAATTAATCTGCTCAAATTAAAAGGTGAAAAGAGAAAAGGGGATTGAAGAGAAAACATGGAATTGTCACATTGATTTTAAAACATTTTTAAACAGCCAAATAGTATTTAATACCTTATTTAAAAAAGATCAAAGGCTTGCAGGAGAAATAATGGGCCTGCCTGCTTTTCATTGCTAAAAATAAACCTCAAACCAAGGGTTTAACAAATTATGTTGAGGAATAAATTCTGTGATTTTATGTCCTTAGCTGTTGCTTTAATTTGAAAAGTAACCACAATGAATGGTTAGCCTGCATATCTACAGATAATTTTGGACTGCTGCACTATTGGGTTTACTAACAATATTAATGTTACTTTTTCTGAATCCATTAATAGGTCATAGTTCTGTGTTTTTTTCTAGACTCTCCTGAATAAAAATTGTATTTTTAGAACTTTATATGGCTAGATCCAAACATGCCAAAGAGCATCCAAACACCTCAAAGAAAAGGATTCCTTCCATTAGCATCTAGTAAAGCAATAAGGAAGAGGAGATTTTTGCAAATTCTACATTCCCTCTGCAGCCAAGCAATGACTTTTCAGAGTAGTTTTGGAGCAACAGGAGATAGGAGAAATGGATAAATATTCTAAATATACTTTCTCCATTTTCTTCCATGAATATCTTTTGAGTGAAATTATATTTAAAAAATTTCAAAAGTGACTGGGGAGGAAGGGAGAGAAAGGGGTTGAAGTAGGAAAAGTTATATTATAAATGCAGGGCTCCACTACATTTGAGGGTATAATCTAGAGCATTTTATCACTACTATTTAGCACAGGCAACTGTTCCTAACAATGAGGACCCCAAAATGACACAACATGTACCAAAAGCAAGCTCTGCCCTTTAGTATTTGCATCGTGATATTCTGTTCAAGTAAGTAAAAGGCAGAATTTGCATCATGATGTCATGGCCCACATTTTGTATATGCCCCTTGCTGATGCTTATGCAATTTACCTTCCAGTGATGTACTGTTTTATATGAAATTACTTTGTAAAAAAAATGTAGTATAAGCTTACATCTTAATCATGCCTGCTGAGAGAGAAAACAATTTAGAGAAACTTATAAATCAGGTCATGGATACAAAACATTTCAATGGTATTGCAAATGGTGTACTGCATCATAAAACATTCAGTAAATATAAAAGGCTAATTAAATCATAAACTTTGTTGATAAGATACACTCATGATTTTTAAAAAAACATCCAAATCAGTACTTTTTAATTTACACAATAGTGACCAGATTGTTTCAAGATAAGAATTCAATTACCTATTGAATTAAATACGTGCATTCTCATGCCAGCTGGCAGTTTTTTTTCACTTAAGTGGATATTCTCTATCTTCTGGTCTGTGGTATTAGTCAGCATCACCTGTACAGATACCATCTGATCACTATAAATGCATGCATGTCTTGAGAAGTGATAATTGGCTGCTAATCCTTTTCCACTCATTCGGTGAAGGAGTTCATGAGTTTTCATTGGCACAAAGACAGGAGCACTGACCTGTTATACATGAAAAACAATTTTGTGAGTATAGACTGCTAAATAGTTTTGAGGGGTCAAATAAGAACATGATGCATTCAGACAACATTACTTTCTATGTGCAGCTAGAATATCAGAAAATTCTGATTTACTTGATCAGATTGAATACTATTCTCAGTGGAAATGTCTCTGTGACATTTCTAGGAAACAGGCAGAAAATTACCAAAAATTATCCATTGTGATTTTAAAATCACAATGGAAAACAACAAGAAAATAAATAACAGAGAAAGACACAATTAGTAGCATCCTCTTCCTGAGATACTTACATCCTTATGAAATAGTTAGAGTAGACCAAACTAGAATAAATGACCCAATATTCTGCTAATAAAAAAGTTAATGTTATACATTCCTATTAGGAATATAAAAACAGCTGCAAATGTGAAAAAAAATAACTCTAAAGTATTATCTCAATAAGCTTTCAAGATGCAAACTTAATAAAAAAAAAACCTAACAGGCTAATGGCAAGATTAACTTCAATCATCCCTGCCTTCCACTATCAAATAAAAAACTCTTTAGTCTTCATAAAATCTGAAATATAAAGCAAGATCATATTGTATTCTATAAAGCCAATGAACTGATAGAAGCACTGATAGACGCATATGTAATGATTTTATTATTTTACTAAATAAATATTTTATTAAAGTGTTTGTAGACTTCTTATTCATATAAAGCCTGGTGTGATTTACAATGACAATGAAACAGTTAAATTAAACACTTCAGTGAAAAGACTGAAAATACTAAGAAGAATAAGTGTAGTGGAAAAATAAACATAAAAAGACGAGTTTTCATGAAGCAACTTTCATGAAGCATGCAGACCTGGTATATGGCAAAGGGAAAGTAATTCCAAAAAAAAAAACACTACAACCAAGAAAGTACATCTTTGTCATGCAGCAATCTGCAATTTTCACTGAAAATGAAAGGGAAAGCAGTATAAATGGGATTATTCTGAAAGACTCTGTATATAGCGGTAGGAGACTCTGGACTTGACTGCAGGATTAGATTCAGCCCTCAGTTTCTCCTGGCAGGCTGGGTGGTATCAGGGGATGGAGCTTTGAAGAGAGAAACTTCATTTCCTCCCAACTTGCTTTCCTGTGTGGGAGGAGGTAGGAAGCTATTTCTCTGCCTCCTGCATAAGCTTTGCCCATGTCTCATTTTTCTCCTGTTCCTGCAGGAGAAAAATTGGGTGAATTGGCTTTACTCAAAAGGGAAGAACAAGTGGTAGTCAAACCAGAGGAGCCTAGGGGAGGGGGCCTCACAGACCAGATGTTTCCCATCACACCTTGAATTTGGCTTGATAGCAGATTGGCAATCAGTACAAATACTTTAGTAATGGTGTAATATGTACACGATGAAGCAACCCAATCAGTAATTTAGCTGATGAATCTGTAGCTTCTGCAGCCTCACACAGAGTATAATACAGTAATCCAATGTTGAGGTTAACAATTCAAGCTAAACTCTCCAAGATTTGTTATAGAGAAAGGACCAGCTTGGCTGACACTGGTATTTTTAGTCACAAAGGTCTATCATCCAGATCTCCAATGATAATGATGGATCTTAAAACATCCACAAATTCCTTTAAGGGCATGGCATTCCTTTCAAAACAAGCAATTCTCTATTTTTTATTTTTTGGACTGGGAACCACTCACCCACAATTATAGATTAGATGGTGAATGCATATCTTGCTTCTCATTCACCATGATATCTTGTTGCTAACAATAAAGAGAATTCTGTGATTAATCAGGAGGTTTCCTCAGTCAGTCAAAATTCTACTAACTCACATATACAGTGCATTCATAAAGTATTCAGACCCCCTTCACTTTTTAAAATTTTATTATGTTGCAGCCTGATACAACAATCATTTTTTTTCTCATTAATCTACACTCAGTACCCCATAATGACAAAGTGAAAACAGAAGTTTAGAAATGTCTGTAAATTTATTAAAAAGGAAAAACTGAACTATCACATTGGCATAAGTATTCAGACCCTTTATTCAGTACTTTGTTGAAGCACCTTTGGCAGCAATTACAGCCTCAAGTCTTTTTCAGTATGACGCGACAAGCTTTGCACACCTAGATTGGGGGATTTTCTGCCATTCTTCTTTGCAAATCCTCTCAAGCTCAATTAGGTTGGATGGGGACCATCAGTGGACAGCCATTTCCAGGTCTCTCCAGAGATGTTCAATAGGGTTCAAGTCAGGGCTCTGGCTGGGCCACTCTAGGACATCCACAGAGTTGTCCCTAAGCCATTCCTGTGTTGTCTTGGCTGTGTGCTTAGGATCATTGTCATGCTTGGCCCAGTCTGAGGTCCTGAGCACTGTGGAATAGGTGGTTTTCATTGAGGAGATCTCCGTACTTTGCTCCATTCAGCTTTCCCTCAACCCTGACTAGTCTCCCAGTCCCTACTGCTGAAAAACACCCCCACAGCATGATGCTGCCACCACCATGCTTCACTGTTAGGATGGTATTGGGCAGGTGATGGGCGGTGTCTGGTTTCCTCCAGACATAACGTTTAGAATTGAGGCCAAACAGTTCAATCTTGGTTTCATCAGACCAGAGAATCTTGTTCCTCACAGTCTGAGAGTCCTTCAGGTGCTTTTTTGCAAACTCCAAGTGGGCTTTCATGTGTTTCGTACTGAGGAGAGGCTCCCATCTAGCCACTCTGCCAGAAAGCCCAGATCGGTGGAGGGCTGCAGTGATGGTTGTCCTTCTGGAACTCTGTCCCATCTCCACACAGGATCTCTGGAGCTCAGTCAGAGTGACCATCAGGTTCTCGGTCACTTCTCTTACTATGGTTCTTCTCCCCTGATTGCTCAGTTTGGCCAGGTAACCAGCTCTTGGAAGAGTCCTGGTTGTGCCAGACTTCTTCCGTTTGAGAAGTATGGAAGCCACCATGCCCTTGGGAACCTTCAGTGCAGCAGAAATGTTTTTGTAGCCTTCCCTAGATCTGTGCCTTGCAGTAATACTGTCTCTGAGCTCTGCAGGCAGTTCCTTTGACCTCATGGCTTTTGCTCTGGTACAGCCTGCATTGTCAGCTGGGAGGCCTTCTATAGAGAGGCATGTGCCTTTCCATATCATGTCCAATCAATTTAGTTTACCACAGGTGGACTCCAATCAAGGTGTAGAAACGGCTCAGCCACAATCAAGAGAAATGGGAGGCACCTGAGCTAATTTTCAAGTGTTGTCGCAAAGGGTCTGAATACTTATGCCAATGTGATATTTCAGTTTTTCCTTTTTCATACATTTGCAAACATTTCTAAAATTCTGTTTTCACTTTGTCATTATGGGGTACTGAGTGTAGATTAATGAGAAAAAAAAAAGAATTTGAACGATTGTAGTATCAGGCTGCAACATAACAAATTGAAAAAAGTGAAGGGGGTCTGAATACTTTCCGAATGCACTGTACATTTAGTTACAGTGAGATAACCTACAACAAATCCCACTGGCATATGGTTAAGAAAGTCATCTATGTACTTTTGAATGTTTTGGGAAAATAACAAATCAATTCAGTAGACACATTATTTTTTAAAGGAAATCTATGTGTCTGTAGATACAGAGACAAGCCACACATATTTTATCAGTTTATTACAGTAAGCAAATAAGCGTGGAATGAGAGTGCACATAACTGTCTACTTAGTGCTTACTGAAACATTTATAAGAGCTGTTATCTCACTAATAACAGACAGACAGCATACAATTTTAGAAAGGAAAAAGCTTCATATTTTCAACACTTCACTAAAAAGCAACTGAAGAGTGTAAAATGAAAAATACTCTGTGCAGTTAGCTGGTAATGGACCATATTATCAACTCAAGTTAGATTTATATGATACAAACTAATCACTAATAGTTATTTTATGATATGGCATGTCTGATTCTTGGGGGGTAGATTTAAGATTAAAATCATAAAATATTTAATGCCACTGCTTAAGCTGACTGAAATATAGATTAAAAAGAAAAAAGAACGTGAACAATTGAAGCTTCTATTCTCTGAGATAGACTTGCAAAAGTATGCAATCCAGCAGTCAGGTGAGGGCCAATTAATGCACTGCAATGAGAAAAGTAATCTTGCAGATTAGTTTTGGAGCTACAATGTGTTATAGCTTTCTTTGGCTAGCTACATATAAAAACATTCCAAAACTTTTCCCGATCTTAGGAATTTACAAAACCATTCCAGATAATTTATCTTTAAAATGAAATTCAGAAAACAGTTCTAAGTTTCAGAGTCAAAGAGGCCTAGAGTTTGTACTAGGTCATAACATTACAAGTACAGACAGCCGAGATTGATACTGCTAGCTCAATACTTCATAAGTATCTTTCTGCACAAGAGTTAAGGATTCCAAAAGTAAAACATCTGGAGCAAAAAAGGACCACATTGTACAACTTGGAATCCACCGCACCATGTGCTCCATCTACCATCTATGGCAAACCACTACGCACCAGTTAAATTATCTCTTGCTATCTCTCTGGGACTGCAAAAACATAATGCTGGCAAGCATACACACGCCATCCGCTCCATTTGGCTTGGCAGATCAGAAGTTGAGAGAGATTTATTTCCCTATATAGATTGCCATGTATAAAGCACTGAACTGATGTAAAATTGAAGCTTAAAAGAATTACATTTCTCCGCAGATCACAAGGTATTCATTATTATTTATGCACTCAGAGACTTAATTCAATTTCTCCCAGTACTTTGAACATTTAAATGCATTTTTTTAAAATTTAAAAAAGCACTCATTATGTGAATAAATATAATTGCTACTTCAGAGCTCCCTCTTCCAAATGAAAATTGTACTGCAGTAATTACAAGTCTGTTCTGTTGAGTCATGCCCAGAAAGTTTTGCCTTAAGTATATCTTGTAACTTTTCATAGGGTTTTATCATGCCCCTATTGAATATACGAAACTGCAAGGGAGAGTTAAGTGACTTTCTGCAATGAAGCACAATCAATATATTGATGACATTAAGCTATTGCCATTAAGGTATTGCTTAATATCATTGCACTCCAAAAAAGTGACCGATGCTCTTGAATATTGCCTGGGTTCAGTAATTAGCTGGATAAGTGGGTAAGAATAAACCAGCTGAGATTGTGTCTAGACAGAAATGAAGTGCTGCTGGTCAGTAGAATGCCTGGCTTAAGAACTGGGATTCAATCTGCTCTGGAAGGGATTATACTTCCCACTAAAGATTAGGAGGGAGTTCCTTGAAACTACACTAACCATCCATCTTCAGGACTCAATAGTTATTTTTACAAGTTGACTTTGTGTGTAACTATTTGCTCTTCCTAAATCAATATAAAATTCTGACTTATGCTCTGGCCATTACTGTATTGCATTTAAAATGCTGCAACACAGTCTATGTAGGCCTCCTTTTAGCAGTGTCTAGAGCTTGAACTGGTAGAAAATGTGGTATCTAGACTGTTTACTACTACTAGCATCATATTCATGCCACTCCAATACTGGAAGTTCTACAATGGCTGACAACTGTTTTCTGCTCACAACACATAGAATTGTTATCATTTCAAACTTGAAACTGCTTAAGACCTGACTATATGAGGGACTGCCTGATTCATTATGAACCTCCTCCATTATTATGATTTATGTATTAAAATACAGAACTCCTAAGTATAATCAGCATTCTGATGAAAATCTAGTCCAAGTCTGTGGCCCTAACTGAAGAGTTTAATACTGATATTCAACAACAAAAAGTACAGACCATCACCATCCCTTTTGTGGCCTCAGAGCATCTCTCAAAATGCTACATAAAACCAGTGGAACTTTTGTAAATGATTCAGAGTTTAAGAACCTTTTAAGTAGTCTGCTTGCACACTTTGTACAAATAATGTGAAACGGAAATGGTTGAATCATTATTTAGATCAGTGGAACTGAACTATGCTAGAACTGATCAATGTGATATCAGAGAAACATAAAAAGGATATGACATTTTTCCAAGACTTCACAATAAATTTCCCAAGACTTCACAGTAAATCTGAAAAAACTAAACTGGCATTTTTTTCACTAATTGTTCAGAAAAGGAGCTTTATATATAAAAAAGTTTAGAGTATTCATTAGCCATACTTCGATTTACTGTTACTCTTTCTAACAAAGAATTAAGAACAGATGTAATTGCTTTTATTTATTTTTATAAAAGGGAGTTTCACATATTACATATAATCAGGTAAATAAATGGAAACAAAATGGAAGAACAAAACAAAACCTAGAACTTTACTGGGGTCATTCACTCCTCATGTCACTGAATTCCCATAGTTTATTCTCATACCTAAGTATATGCTTTTGTTTAAAATATCCAGAGAAATATAATTCACCAATTTCCCTAAAAGGTTATCACTGTTTTTTTACAAGACATAGCTGAAAGCTTTACATCGATATACTTCATAAAGCCAAACCCTCCAAGTGTCCTGGAAATGTGATGAGCAGTAATGCAAATGTGACTTGTGCCAGTAGAGTGCTTTGAAATATGAAGATTCCTTATGAATATTAAGTCGTTCTGTCTTGTGCCACAGATTTCTTTTGAAGCAGCTGATTTCACTGAAATAAGCTATACACTGGTTTTGTAATTATATCTAAATACTTCACTAAGCCAATAATTAATCTGCAAAGTTTTCCACTAATAATATAACTTGTTTTAAAAAGGTACAATATCACGTCTTGTCAAGTAATAATCAGAAAGGCTTGATGGCTTCTTTTCTATCCCACTTTCCACAAAGCTCCTAAGGCAGCTCAAAGTATTTGAACCCAAAAGCAATCAGTCCAACTGGAAGTAAATTATCTACATGGACAATTGAATATCAGAATACCAGGAAATAGGGGGAAAATACTGAATAAAGGTGGAAAGAGGCTTGTGTCCAGCATTCTTATTAATCATCAAATTAGTAAGAGTGACATTCAATCCAGATAAAACAGGGTCCAGAAGAGTGATGCTGAACCTGCTTTGGATGGGATTGAAATCCTCTTAAAGGTTCTAGTGCAGTGCTTCTCAACCTTTGCAACTTTAAGACTTCAACTCCCAGAATTCCCCAGCCAGCATGGCTGACTGGGGAATTCTGGGAGTTGAAGTCCACACATCTTAAAGTTGCCGAGGTTAAGAAACACTGTTTTAGTGGCTTGGGGTTGATTTTAGATCCATTTCAGAACTTAGAAGAACAAGAAGTCTCTGTGGGGAAAGCACCCATCACCATTTGGGCTGGTGTGACAGCTGCAGCTCTATTTGGAATTGAAATGGTCTCACTACAGTAATCCATGCTGTGGTAACTTTTTGTTATGTATAAGTGTCTGTGTGTGGTGTATTCAGTGGCGCTTAAAAGTTTGTGAACCTTTTTGAATGTTCATTATTTCTGCATAAATATGACTTAAAATGGGATCTGTTCTCCACACAAGTCCTAAAACTAGATAATGAGAACCCAGTTAAACAAATGTAGCTTTAGGACTCGTGTGGAAAACAGATCACATTTAAGTCATATTTATGCAGAAATAATGAACATTCAAAAGGGTTCACAAACTTTTAAGCACCAGTGTATGTTTGTATGTATGTGTGTATATACACACACACACAGGGACTTCACTTTGCACAAAATATTGTGGCAAGATTACTGACTGGAATTGGATATGAATACATCATACCAGTTATTTATCAACTCCACTCATTCATTGTCCCACTTCAAGGTGTTGGTATCAATCTCTAAATGTCTGAAGAAACACCTCTTTCCATATGTTCCTGCTCATACCCTAACATCACATTTGGAGGGCCTACACTAGGAGTGCTCACAGTGGCTGTTGGCAACAAGGCTTTTCAGTAGGATGCTCTTTCCAGAGAGATACACACACTGTATCTCTATTGTGAAATTTAACTTTTTATTGCTTTTATTTTGCTATTCTTTTACAATCCTTTGCTTCTTTTATTTTATATATTTTACACAATGTTTTAATGTATGCTCTTATCAATAGTTTTAACTTATTTTTTTTAGTTGTTTGGTAAGATTTTTTTAAATCTAAAGCAATAAGCAAATATTTTAAATAAATTCTAATATTTCAGCTGGGTTAATATCATCCATTGGGTAAAAAACTCTTAACTCAGAAATAAAGGCTATTGATTCCTACAGAATAGTATCTCCAATATAAATGTCAACCTAACTTCCCATTATTTATTATTTATTTTTGTAGGCAATCACTGAGATGCTGATTATATATTGTAATGAAAATAAGCCACTTTCAGGCAACATGTAAAGGGCATGGGGAGAAAAGAATTATTCTGATTGGTTAATTGTGTGGGATTCAGATTTAATCATTAGACCCAGTGAAATCAATAGTACTTAAATTAATCATTCTTAAGTATGATTAGGTCTAGACCCAACTTTTATTTATCAATTTGATTTTAAACACTGGAGCAAAAAGGTGTCATGCTCCTGGCAATCAAAACAAGATTCTCACAAACTCTTCCCTTTATTAAAAGGGAAAAGAGATGACATTATAGAAATCTTAACAGCTGGATACTTTCACTTTAGCACCTAATCTATTGTTAGGTTTACTAGGCAGGGATTTCTTAGTTCTCTTGCTACAATCTTTTGATAGACAGGGAAGGTGCCTGTTTGCCTGATAATGGAGAAATGAGAAGATGTCTGGAACTGGTAATATTTTGTAAACTGTCACCTACCCACTCAGGTTCTGAAAAATTCACAGCAAAAGACTTATCCAAATGTATTTAGCTATTATAGATCTCACATACTGATTTAAAAAATTGACAACATATTTAGATAAGGGACATTTGGAATTCTGAAAGTATAAAATGGGAATTCTCACAAAAAGGCCATTTCCATTTACAAAGGCCATTTACAGGAAAAGATTGTGCAATATTTTGTATGTGAAATTATGAATAGTATATTAGGTAAATATTATTATTCAAAAAGCCCAAGACTTAATTATAAATGCAATCTATCTGGTGCCACTGATATCACTAATTGTGACTGTAGTAAATAAAGTCTATACTTATGAACACATTTCCTTGAATGAATTTTTTAGTCTGCCAGTGAATATTATCTTAATTTCACATTCTTGTTTGAACTCTGCTTTTACAAGCACCATCAAGGCCTATGGGAAGAAAGCTTCAAACTGCATATTATCACTACTGACAAACTCAACATTTTATGAAGAGCTTCTGCTCACAGTGACATCTCCTTACCTTCTGTAAATAAGAAACAATTCATTTTGTAGCCTTGACTTTAAGCCAGGCCTTTTTACTTTTTTTCTTTTTCCTAAACAAGTGACAAAGAGCAAGGAAGCTGATTGAAGGGGTCCATTATGTATCAACTTAAAGAAAGGCAAAGTGATTGATGAAACTAGCAGTCACCTTCACTGCTAACTACTGCACCTGTATCCTTTTTGTCAAATGACCTGAAAATCCTGCTGACAGTTTCACATTCACTACAAGGATACACTGTAGTTTTGAATACTTTTATTTGCCTTCAAGACTTCATGTATAAGTTTTTGGAGCCTAAACTAGGTTTTCAAACTTTTCAATCATATATTATTAAATCTCCATTTTCATGGGTTACTGCACTAACTATCTTAAAAGAACTGATACCAGCAGGTGAAGTGTAGCCTAACCAAAATTATTCAATATAGAATAATGCAACACCTGGTTATTAGACCAACAAAATACTGTGTCTACAAAATGTCCTTAATTTGAGATAATTATTGTGTTCATTACTCATGGACTCTTGTTCTACTTCTTGAAAACCTTAAGTAACAAATTTAAAGCATGCAATATTAATTTTAGGTTACCAATAATTATTTAAACTAATTACATTTAAATGGACTGCATTACAAACCATCAGGGTCTTTCTGAAGATACTGAAGAACAGATTTATTCTTCTTGTGAAGAAAAAGCCATTTAATACATTTCCTCAGTGTGCTCAGTGTGGGAATCTAAAATACCAACAATTCCTCTGTTCTAAACCTATTAGAAAAAAAGTGGTTAAAACAAACCAGTTCAAATTTCAACAAAGGGAAATCCAGAGTTGATTAAGAGAATAAACAGTTTTTTTTTTCAATAATGTGCTAGGTTTGAAAACAAAATTGAAAGCTGCTCCTAAGTTCATTTTTCACCTAATTTGTAATGAGAAGGAAGAACCTGGAAAACCTATTAAACTGGAGGGGAACTTTTAACCTATGAATGGAGGAGCAGTTGATTACCTGCTGATTTAGGCAATTAAAACTTCTATTATTAAAAGGTAGTTAATGTTTATTTACTAGAATCACTTTTTATAAAACTGTTAACTCTAGGTTTTTTTCTTCCTATTTAAAAAGCTTACCTAGTAGTGAATTTAGTAACAAATGTAGAGTGTTTTTTATTTTCTTTTTTAAATCCACTAGGCATTAGGATACTTGAGAGGCCAGAAAATCTCCAAAGGAGCTAGTATGTTCTGTGTGGGACCAGCACCATTTCCTCTGGGCATTTATTACCTGTTAAAAACCAATCTTTTGGTGAGTGGCAGTTCAGGGTTTTTGAGAGCAAGCTGCAATATTTCTTCGGGTCTGCAGAGTCATAATTAAAGCTGAACTGAGTGGAATTGGAGAGGGAAGGTCAGCGAGGTGCCGTATGAGAGATGAGGCTGGGCTGATGGGCACCAAATGAACAAATTATGATGGGCCCCACTCAATGTGATGAGGTCAAATGCTTGTTTCTACCCACTGACAGTTCAATTTCCCTGCAATGTCTCTCGGTTCTCTATGAGCTAATTATGAATGAAAAGTTATCAACTGCCTGCACCAAAAGCTACTTAAATACCTTTTCTCCAAGCTTTTAATGTCAAAATATTGTAAAGAACAGCACGTTGGGCCAGTTTTTGAGCCAAACAATGCTTGGGTTGATCTAAATATCAATGATAACCCACACATTTTTGTAAGTTACAGAATATATGAGACAGATTCTCCAGCTGTTACCTGCTTAGCAAAAATATTAATTTTATAAAGCAAATCTTTATTACACATACAAACCATTTCCACCACAATAGCAGTACTGTGCTCAAATGTTTTTGATATCATGGGCTACATAATTTTCAAACAATACTGTATGTTTTTCCTGGGATGATGCCACTGGATTATTAGATTTTAAGCATCAATACTCTTAAGTATCCCAACATGTAAAAATAATTGATTACATGCAAATTCTTTTGATGGAAACTGGCTTTAAGGGACAGTTTTCTACATCTTTTGTTTACAATGTTCAAATATTTTCTTTGCATATGTAACGACAAAAGTTTTTTGACTGTTCTGAATCCTATGACACCTCACAAAAAGAGAATGTCATAAATTTTAAGATGTCAGCAGGAAATGACCCATTTAAAAAGATAAACATTTATTCAAAATATATTCAAATTTGCTTCAAAATTAGATGAAAAATATTTGATATTTATTCCTTTACCATAAGACTTCCCTATTCTTTAATCACTGTTATGTAAATACCAGATTGTAGCCTGCAGTAAGATACACACACACACACACATCTCGCAATAACTAGCTCTTTTACTTTCCTTTATTATAATAAAGTGTTACTATCATGCAAAGAAACAACAGCAAGAATGTTCTACTCCTTATATTCACTATCACCACATCAAGCATGTTTCAGAAGCTAATCCATTAATAAGAACAAATATTCAATAAATAGAGTGTTGCATTTGAATATTCTGGTTTAACCAACCCTCTATACTTTAATGGCAATCATTGTCTTTTTAACTGTTGTCAGTGATTCTCAAAGTATCAATTGTGATTGCTGAATTTAGAATACTATCTTGTTAGACACAGTTGATCAAGAAATATTACAATAAAATTATTGCTGTACCATCCTCATCTTTAAGTAGCACAATTAATAGCAGAGAAATGCAGTTCATTCATTACAGAACCTTTCAGGAAGTTGATTTTTTCTAATTCTGATTGTAATTGCATTGTTCTAATCTTGTATTATAAAGGCAGCTGCTTGCCTATCATTTGTACTTTCCTCGTTAATCCTGACTCAGTGAATTAACCTTTAATTACGGCTGTTAAAATTGAAATGAGCCTCTTGTCTGGCTGGGGCTGCCCCCTTTCAGTGCATGATTCTGATGAAAATTTTTAGGGTCAATGAATATGTCCCATGTCATGTCTGATAGATGCTAAAGATGTGAGGACGTAAATGTTACCTTAGAAAGATGTGATTGAAATTTTAAAGAGACTGATCCTATTGACAAAAATGTTGGATCTTCATTTTCTAAAGAAAATATCAACAAGGATAAAACAAGGATGAAAACTGCATTATTTACATTTTATATCAGAAAATGTTTAAAAACAGTCTTGCTCTAAAATTATTCCTATATATATATATATATATATATATATAAATAAAAAAAATAAGGTAGCACTACTATCTTGAATTCTTATATATTTATGTTGTCTGATACATATAAACTTCCCATTAATTTCAATATTTAATCTTTAATAGAAATTAGTTGAGAACACCACCATTTCAGAAAAAGTATTTCCATATATTGCATTTAAAATTTTTTAACTGACTGATGCTGTCAGAATAAGGTACAAATATAAGTGTTCTTAATTCTATTAATAGCTTTCTTACTTAAGCTGGGTGTTTTTAGTTTTACCTATAAGGGATGCAATAACCGGAAAGGTATTGTGTTGCAGCAAAACACAAAACTTCCTAACTTGAATCTGTAATTCACTTGAAGAGAGATCACTGCACCTGACAAAGGGTTTATATGATCCCAATAACTGTTAAGTAATTCCCCTTGTTATGAAAGTCTGGATTTAAGAGTGACCTTCAACAACAGGTTTATATATAAGGATCTGTGTCTTAATCTTTCCTATTGTAGTAAGCAGACTATGGAACTCTATCCGCAGAGTTTCAGTTGCCTTCATAGGCAAATAACAAAACATACCTTGTGACATCAAGGTGCAAACCACATGACCCACGTACTTGCATCCAATATTGGGACAAAAGTACATAAGCCTGGGGCCTAGGGACAGATGGCTGCAGGTAAAGCCATGGCAAAGTGGAAGATTCAGCATCAACTTATCTTTTAGGCTTCGGGTGGCAGACCCATATCTAAAGAAATATATAATCTAGCTTTGCTCTTGACTCTACACCTTCTGTTGAAGACTTTTAATAGGCAACATTATCTAAAATGTTGTAACACACTTTTTGTCATTTTTTCATCACTGCAGTTTGTACTAGATGACTATGGTTGACTTACTTTTTAAGATACAAGTGACTTACTTTCAGCTGTTTTGTTTATGTTAAAATGTTTCACTGTATTATTTTTACTGTATGTAACTTAATTTAGTGTGTTGGCTTTTTGTAAACCACTTCTATTTTATTAAAAAAAACTGACAGCAGCAAACATGTCTGTCAGTTGTAGATTTGTCCATTCACAAGTGAAGTATGTGTTGATCTAATTTAGACAATAAAAGACGTACGTAGGATGAGTAATGATTCCCTCTCCTCTCACTGCAAGCTTTTCCCTGAGGTGATTCCTCTCCAAACAGGTTACACTATTGGAACTGAGATGGGCCTAGGGACAGATGGCTACAGGTAAAGCCATGGCAAAGTGGAAGATTCAGCATCAACCTATCTTTTAGGCTTTGGATGGCAGACCCATATCTAAAGAAATATATCATCTAGCTTTGCTCTTGACTCTACATCTTCTTTTGAAGACTTTCAATGGGCAACATTATCTAAAATATTAGAAGACTAATTCCTTTCCCAATTCAAAAGAATGTTATTTCAGACAGATTGGTCTTTATGCACATAAAATCAAAACTGATAAACTTTGCTGAAGAAAATTCTGAATTGTATCCTAATTCCAAATGGATGTTAACTCAACTGGAATGGATGTTAACTCAAACTGGGTAGGAAAGCTGGTCTACTTTTAGTTTTACAAAGAAAACACATCATAAGACTGTGATCGCAAAACTAAAGAACAAATTTCTCAGTATATTTAATGACTGCAGTAGAATCTGGTCATGGAATAGAGGAGAGGCAACCCTGGACTTAATTCTAAGATGTGCTAGAAGCACTTAATTCTAGAAGAGCTAGGAGCTAATGTATGATACAAGCACTGAATCGAATAGAAACAACCACCTCAGCTCTATCAGTTTATGTAGGAAATTATCAAAGAAATCTAACATAGCAATATTTAATTGTGGCCAAGTCTGTAGCTTGGAATTATACTTTGACTATGTGCTTTCCTTATATTTCCAGAAAATACAAGTAAAGGTGGCAATTTCAGCTGAGATCTTCCCTAAATCAGACTGACTATTCCAATGTGCTCTACATAAGGCCATATTTGCAGAAAGTCCAAAAATTTTTGATAATGCAAAATGCACTAGATAGTATCTGTATCATAAGATCATATTGCCTTGACTGTGAAAGATATGCACTTTGGATTCAAGGTGCTATATTAACATTAAAATCATAAACAAAACCAGCTTAGAACATAGCTATCTAAAGGACTGCCTCAAAAACCTGTCTGATTATTAAGATCTGTAGAAGACCTTTAGGGGACATCGTTATTCAAAGAATCCTATTTATCTGACATGGGCCTTGCTCCAAATTTTGGAGTATTATCTTTTTCGAGTTAAAATTGATTTCCACTCTAGCTTTGTTTTTTTAAAGGTGATGTATTCTATAAGGGCAAAATGTTAAATATAAATTGTAAAATCAAAACCAAGATGCAACTCTTTAAAATGGCTGTTTAAATTATTTTTAGTGATTTTAATGTTTTATATGGTATTAGGTATTGTTTTTCATACTTTGATTATTGTTATTTTTATCAAATTTATCATATGTTGTAATGTGTGAAAGGGTGATACTGAAAGATTAATCGACAAGGAAACAAAGGAAATCTTTAAAAATTAAGGGTTTGCTCATAAAAAAGTTAAAAAGAAAAATAGAGGGTCAAATATACCAACATTGAAATAACAGATGGTCAACTACAGTATTCATAGTAAACATTAATATTGCAAGTCAGAAAGGACTATTTTGTCCAAGATGTCACCAACCTATTAATGAAGATAAAAGATAAGGAAGATTAGTTGAGAATTGTAACCAAACAAGAGAACAAATAGGAATACAAATCAGCATGAAACAAATGCAAGAGGATTTTTCAGCTGCATGTTGCTAATAAAATTAAGACCAAGAATAGCAAATTTTCTACATACACCCAAAACACCATAAGAGGACTGTTGGATAACAAGGAAATTAAAAAGTACTGAAGGAAAAAAAAAAGACAAACTAAATGAATTTTTTGCATTTATCTTTTCCTGTTTATTTCAGGTATATTAAGGAAAGCATTGTTAAAGATAAAAGTCTCTAGCCTTGATGAAGGTAAATAAATACATAAATAATAGGATAAATACTATAAGCCAAGAAGAAACCTTGACTTATGGTTGTAGGTTATGAAGAGAGAAATAACTCATGGATCCTGCTTGGATTTAACACTCAAGATGGTTGCTTATTTCCTAGCTTGTTTAACTATTTTTTGTTGGCAAAACTAAGCAGAAGTGATCGAGCAGCACGCATCAGTACCCTTCCTTTAGCAAACAATCCAGAATCAACCAAGCCAGTGCATATTCATTGCCTTCATTTGATTTCAGCCATTGTGTTAGTTATATCTTAATAGGATGACAGGCTTTCACCAGGAACCCTTCTATCTTACATGACCAAGCATAGTTGAGATTTGATACTATTTGACATTCAAAACATGTGAACACTGTATCTTGGTTTCTTATCATGATCAGAGAGCAAATGCTTCCTATTTCCATTCATACTTTTCCCCCTCAACATGGAAGTATTTCTAGGGAAAGTGTCACATCTAAAAGACTGTGAGTAATTTAAAAACCAAACTTTTCCCATTTCAGGTTTTTCCCTGCAATAAAACTAATCAATATCCTAAGAGTCCAACAGTTGTTTCATGATGCACCAACACTTCTTAGGTTCCTTCTTCCAATGGTAGTACCTTATTCCATCTGAAAAGTCATACCTGAAAGGATTCTTTAAACCTCCACATTATAGTACCTCTCCCTTAAAAGATGGTGAGCTCTCAGTGCTGATGTCAGAGTCTTGCACTAAGTACTGGATTAGATTAATTCAGTGGTCTTTTCGAAATCAAATATGACTCTATAATTGGTTACAGTTTCTCTCTGGTGCTTTTGCCCACCATATTAAAAATACTTGAACTTAGCATCCTTTCTGCAAAACAAGGCAAGTGTTAGAAGGATGCTCACTTTCTTTTATGATTAGGGTAAGTATAAAAACAAATGAGAAACATATAAAAGTATTCTGAGGTATTATTAATTAATTCCTCTTGGTTATACATGATGGGCATATACTCTTAGTGCACCAAAAAGGTTCCAGTGTTAGATCTTTTATCTTCTCTATACTCTTCCTGGACTTTAGCATGTATTTTATGTTCTTTATCACATATAATGTAAACAACAAGAAACACTGCATTGATGTGGCACACTGATATTATGTACTTATAGGAGTAAAACTATCTTATTATAAATAGTTAATTGCCATAAAGATTGCAAAATTAAATAAGTTCAATACAAAATCCACGGAGGCAATATTTCTATTAGACCAAATGAAGTTGTACAGAACAACTGTAAGCTTGAACGTCAAAAACTCTATCAGGCAATTTGGATGTAGGAAGGGAAGAAAAGGTAGAAAACAATGTGAAAGTTCTTAGAGCAATCCCTGCACCAGTCTACATGGACAATTTAAGAAGGCCCAATAAGGTACTACCTTTATGGATTTTTATTCTGATGATCAATATGGTTAGTACTGCTTTTCATGAGACATCGACAATAATCAACTTAAGCTCTGGTATAGCAGGATTCTACAGACATGAAGGACAGTATAGACACCTGTTGGGACTAATGCTAGAGCATCCATTTCTTCCAACCACAGATAATCATACCCAATTTGGCTTTGACTCACTTTTGTTACAGAAAATAAATGTCCAAATGAAGTTGTACAGAAAGCTTTGTTAACATAAAGGCTAAAGTAGATTTTTCTTGTTCTTCACCAGCTAATACATCTGTATATTTCGATAGAATAGACACAGTTATCTTAACAGCTGGTATTTACATTATCAGAAATTATTAATTTAGAAATCACTTGCTTGCTTCTTACTCCCAGCAAGCTTTGGGAAAGCCTTTACCACAACCTAACACTACTCTGCATCTGATAAAACCCAAGCTGCATACCTAAAAGCTCCCTAGCACACCATCTAGCCTCCTGCTTCCTTACTCTTTCTCCACTCCAACCAATTTTCCTAATTTTCCTTTCTTGAATCTTGAAAGCTTGCAGTGATTTTGTACAAGTTCTGCTGATCTAAATAAAAGCACTGTCTCTATGAACTTGATTTTTTTCTCATGACATCACACCTGTGGCATCAAGATAAATAACCTTTTTTAAAATCAGCGTAGCAATTATGTTCCTCTTGCAGGCTGGTCTAGTACTGATTGTCTTATGAAACTGTAAAGTTTTGTGTTTGAATTTTAAATTTTAGGTAAGATGAAAGCCACATATCACTATGCTAGTTACTATTATTGTTTCATAGTGAAAAGTTTCCTCGACGTGTACGTATGAACTATCAATTTTAATAAAGCATATAGCAGAAGTAAATCCCACTAGGTTTCCTAATAAAAACCACAGGAGAAAGGCACTCAGTTCAATAGACCAATACAGCAACTAATGAATTTACTTCTGCAGTTGTCAAACACCCCAGAAGAAAGAAACTTTGGGTCATAATGTGCTGAGAATGGTTTATACCTTGGACAATCGCTATTCTTTTTCTAAAACTCACACTCTTACCAGCTTCTTATTCCCATACAACACTCTCTAGTAAGTATATAGTATGATTCTGATAAGTCAGACTAAACTGTGAGCTCTTTGTTAGGTGGAAGCTCCTTGAAAAGTTGATGCAAATTCTGGCAGGAAAAAAGAAATGGCATACTGTTCCAGAAAATGCTTTTGGTTAAAAAAAAAAAATCTGTAATAGTAATTTATAAAATTATCTTCTATGAACACATCATATAAGCATTGGCTTTTTAAAATCATTCAAAACAAGTTCTTCCCTGCTTTTCACTTTCAATTACATTAAAGAGGAGAGGGAAAGTCTAAATAATAAATTGTGCAAGGTGCAAGCATACTTTAAAAAAAAACAGAAAAAATAAATCAATTCATGATTACTTACATCAACGACGGAAGAACTTGATAAACTTAAACCTTCTAGGTCTGCTGCTAACATGGGAGAGAGAATAGTTGGTTTGCAAAAGGCAGTTGGAGCTGGTACAGGACTGACTGCAGAAAATAAATAATTAAGAAGAATAATTAAACTGAATTGAATACATATAATAAATAATTAAAATAAGATCATGATTCTATGGTAATTTAAGAATATAAGAGTTCTCCCATATCATTTCACCCATCCAGCCCAGTATTCTATGTCACATAGTATCCAGAAAGCTCACAACCAGAACCTCAGGATACCACTGCTACTCCCTACAAAGTTTTATTTAAGGCTTGCAGTCTGTGATTTACAGCCATCAAGACTGATAGCACTAATAGTCCTCTCTTCCAGTCATTTGATTCCTAAATGCCATCACCACATCTGATAACATTTCCATTGTGCAAATAAATTCTTTTTATTAGTCCTGACTTTATCACATTTAGATTCAGTAACTATACCCAAGTTCTAACATTCTGAGAAAAATTCTATATGACCACATTTTCTGTGCTGTATATGATTTTACACATTTCTATCATACCATCTCTTACCTACTTCTGCTTTAAGCTAAAACACCTTAAATGATGTATCTTTCATTGCAAAGGGGACATTCTACGCTCTAATCATTTTGATTGCCATTTTCTGCATCATTTCCAGCTCTTCACTATGCTTTCCAAGGTATTGTGAACAGAACTGTGCACAGTATTCCAAGTGCAGTTGTATCATATAATGGCATTACATATGGACAGTTTTATTTGGTCTTACATTTCAGGAAGGTGAATTCTAATTGAATGTTAGGAAGAAACTTCCACAGTGAAACTAATTATCTAGAGAGGTGGCAAGCTCCCCTCTGCTGGATATGTTCGAATAGAGCCTGAACAACCACCTGCCAGTGATGATTTAAACTGAATTCCGACATTGAGCAGGGCATTAGTCTCAATGGCCTCTCTTCCAACTGTATAATTTTCACTCTTTTTTGTAATGATGCAATTTTTATATCTCAAAAGCCATATGTATTTTTCTATTGGACACTTGCAAATTTGTAATAAAATTTGTGCTGATAATGCTTTGTAATATATGTACAGAGCCCCAATATAAACCATGGAAATATTGTATATGGCGGGGGGGGGGGGAGAGAGAGAGAGAGAGAGAGAGAGAGAGAGAGAGAGAGAGAAAGGGGCTGATTATTTTTAAAGGCCTAGATTTCTGTACTTTGCATTACTTCGGAAAAGGGCATTATAAAAATATATCTTCGTATTTTGCAATTTTAAGATACTTCGAACAGAAATCTTGGATATTTGTTAAACAAATAACACTGGATTCTGACTTTGCTTCTGGTGGGAGTATCTATTAAGCAGAATTATACTAGCAGAAGTGGGGTCAACATATGTCAATTCCTTCTTTCCCCAGTTACCCTCTCCAAGTTATATATTGTGATAGGTGGTGCTGGAGATTTTAGGAACATATTTCATTAAAGAAATCCTCAGCCTCATGGTGGATGGAAAAAGCCTTGATATTTATGGAAGGCAAAGCTAAGAGTCAATTTTTTTTAAAAAAAGAATCACATTGATAGATTTAATGCTTTTTTTGTTTTTCTTTTATAATTGAGGCTACATTTTTTCACAGCACCACCACAGGAATTTATAATTTAAAAATATATTTCTGAATAAGAATATGATTTATAAATATTATATGTAAGTTCAATTAGATTCTCACTTAAAACACTACTGAATTATAAAGGTATATTTAGTCTAAAACAGTATAGTAATATTACAAAGAGATTGATCTGATATGGAACAAAAACAAAAGGGATTTTCATATGTAACAATTTTTTTCAGAAAGAATAATTAGAGATTCAAATACATTTACAGGGTTTTAAAAAATTAGTTATTCTATTACATAACTTAACAAAGGCATTCACTTTGTACAGGCAGATATATTAATATATCTGTACAGGACTATTAATATTATCTTATTTTTTTCAAAAATGAATTCAAGCAATTTAATTGGCAGGGCCATATATATATAAATATCATAGTCAAAGGGCAAACATCTCAAGTACTTACAGTCATCCAAATCTAAGAGCGACACATCTTGTTTAGTAGTTTCCTTCTCTTTCAAGTGTTTCTGAAAAAAGTATATGAATATTTGATGCTTTTTATCACTGTGTAAAAACATTTGTGCTTTTATAAAAAATAAAATAAATAACCCTGTGGCCTCTGTTTTAACAAGCTTCATGGAATAAGAATTCATAAGTGCTGCAATCCCTTCAACACCACAACTGTAATATTATTTGCCTGAAACACTAGCACAATATTCTTACTGCAGCAGTATTACACCATAGCATTTTTTCAGCAGATCAATGTTCTGCATTAATCATATTGTTGTACTATAAGCTTTTTATTATGTTTTAAAAACAATTTATGATGGTTTTGGTCTAGTTTCAGTTTGGCTTATCACAGTCTTTTCTTTCCTACAACACTGAGATTGTTTATTTAGCATTCAGTTGATTTTCCTTCTGTAATATTAATACTCAAATTTCTCAATCCAGCACATTCCAAATATAGTGGACTAAAATTCGGAGGGTTCCAGATTGTGGATGGCCAGTCTGGTGATTCTCCATTTGAATATGTGAACAAATCAAATGAGAGCTAAAGCCAGATAACAGCAGGAATAAAATTTGATTTTTTGTTAGTCTCTATAAGCCTCAGAACTGAGATTTCATTAATCAAATATTCAAACTGAAAAAACAGCCTAGAAGAAGGCATAGGAAAACTGGATCTGTATTGCTGCCAAGAAAACTACATGGATGCATCTATGAAGTTAGCAGGAATCACATTACAGTTGAAGATTTTATCTTTACTGAACAATCAGATAGCAAAAGACCTAAAAATCCAGCAAAGAAGCAACCTGAAGTTAAGTCAGCCTACCAACATGTGAAAGGACAGGAAAAAACAAACAGGGATTTTTTTTTACTCTGAAATATTATCATCAAAAACTACAAAATTCACTACTTGCTATGGCATATATAACCAATATCTCAGTCTCCTTTGGGAAGGAGAGTGATATCTATAACAAAGGTAGAAAGACACATTTAAAAATGAATCAATTATCCCCTAGATTACACTATATCATAAGAGTATTCTTCTCGTGTGAGAATGTGGTGCCTTGTCATTGCTTGCCATGGATTCTGGCACAGTTTGCTTAACAAAGTTGTAACCTATTTGAGTTGTTACAATACAATATACAGTATATCGGGAATAGGTAGCCTGTTTCCTCCAGGGGTCACCCCTTTTCTGATGAGATGGCAGAGGAAATCCACTGCTGTTTCTAGCTAGGGTATAACTGCTAAATGTTGTAAATGAAATCCAAAACCACCATCAATATATCTTTGCATAAAAATGAAATCTACAGAATTCAGTAAATGTAATCACCTGCTCTTTACTGGCAATCATGAATGATCTGCATGTCCAAACTTATATATCTCAAGAACTTGTCCCAGTTGTCTATATATCGCAAATTTAAGTGCAATGACTCCTATTTCTGGGAGTACATGGAAGTGATTCTCCCATCATCTCTGCTCATCCCACCAGATCTAGCAAGGAGGGCACGCTCTGCATCCTTTCCATTAAACAATGTAATCTTATTGGATGCAGGAGTTACTCCTTCTCTGTGGCAATGCCTTCCCTGTGGAACAGCATCCCTCCAGAAATCCGGTTGGCCTTGACCCTGTTAGACTTTCATAAGGCATTGAAGACCTGGCTGTTCCCCCAGGTGTTTGGGCCAGGAATTTAGGTGAACTCTCCTGGTAATGCTGCTTTTATAAACTGGGTCTATTATTAAAACTTGGGCATTGTGGTTTAGATGGTGAAGTGTTGTATGCTGCCCAGAGTTACTGTGTGAAGTGGGCGGCCATATAAATCAATAAATCAAGTTCTTTCTACTGCTATCATAAGTATTAAAATTAAATAACTGGCTTCCAAGGTAACATTTTCTAATCCCTGTAGTATAAGTTCACTTTGCGAAACATACTGACTCAAGTTTAGCTAAGTAGTGACTAAATTTCAGTAAAAGCAAAAAGACTTAATTACAATTTAAGTTATATAATTGGTTTGAATGTGGGTATCATGGAACAGCCTTAGGATTAATCTTGGGCTTGTTTGTTTTTGATCCACTCTGAAACATGAAAGTTATAATTAATTATGACTGAATTCATAAAACTGCATACACAATAAAAAACATTCTGGAAACCAGTTAATATATATTATTTAATTAAAAGCACATGTATGTATCCATCACTTTATTCTTTTGGGTTAAGCAATGATATGCAGAACCCAGAAAAGGAGAAAGAAATAGCCAAAGAAATTAAAGGCATGAGATAAGAGAAAGAGAAAGAGAAAGAAGCATACAGGTAGTCCTTAGTGACCACAATTGGAGCCGGAACCTGGTCGTTAAGCGAAGTGGTCGCTAAGTGAAACCACAACTGTGCTTATGATCTTACTTCAGCTTTCCTTTGGCTTACAGGCCTGCAAAGGTCATAAATGCGAAGATTGGTCATAAAGTTACTTTTTTATCATTGTTGTAACTGCGAATGGTTGCTAAACAAGGCAGTTGCTAAACAAGGACTATCTATAGTTCAATCTAGTTTACACCAAACTATTCAGTGTATTTCTCCATGCTTTCAGTGTATTTCTCCTTGCTTCTACTATGTCCATACATTCTTTCGTACATTGTTTTTTGTTTGGGCTTCTTACTGCTCTCTTTTTCAGGATTTCATCAACTTCATCTAATGATGACTTTTTCTACTTCTTTTCAGCCCAGTTACTCTTCCTTCAAATATTTGTTTTACAATTCACTCATTCTCTCTGTATGACCAAACTACCCCAATGTTTTTTCATACTGGTCATACACTTTTGTATATAGTCCATATTTATTCAGCAACCATTCATTCTTGGCCTATCTCGTTTTATCATAAACACTTGTTATATACCCCATTCCCACTTAATTCAGCTTACTTTTATGTCTTTCCTGACATACCAAATTCTCACTCCCATATAACAAGATGAGCAGAAGCATGTTCTTATTTTAAGCTATTTTCATTTGTTTTGACAAACATTTATTCCTTACAACAGACCACATACTAGTCACTATCTCTCTATCAGTATTTTCAGGTCTTACAATTTTTCCAACCATCTTACTCCATCTTCTGTAAATACTATATGAAAGGGTAAAATACTGTGGAGTCCTTGGGGTTCTCTGAGCTTGGTTGTTTTCTTGCAAACGTTTCATTACCTGGCTAGGTAACATCTTCAGTGCTAGAATGGAATGGGGTTTGCTCTCTGTTTATATATTGTGGCATGCCCTGCCAGTGTTGGTGGGGGTGTGGGTTTTGTTTTTATTTTTTTCCTCTGGTAGTTCCTTGATTAAGGTATTGTTTACTGCTTGTATGTCTGGTGGTAATCTTGGTGTCAATCTCTGCTTATCTGGGTGATGATTGCTGGTGAGGAGGTGTTCTGGTCTTTTGTCTTCCTTTCTTTTGTCTCTTTTGAATAGTGTGTAGATGTTGTTTATCTCTATGTGCCTGTTGATGGCTATCTTGTCTGAATACCAAGCTTCCAAGAATTCTCTTGCATTTTTGGATTTAGCTTGGTCTAAGATGCTGACAGTTTCCCAGTTAAAACTATGGCTAAGTCTGTCCATGTATTGTGAGATTAAGGAATTTTCATCATGTCTTCTGACTGCTAGTTGGTGTTCATGGATGCGCTCTGCAAGCCTTTTGCCTGTCTGTCCTACATAGTGGTTGTTACAGTCCTTACACTGTATGTTGTAGATGACTCCTTCTAAGGGTAAAATACATCTACTTGTTCTAATTTTTTTTTTGTGTCTTTTGTGTGCAATCATTCACTACACTTCCCTCAAAACACAACAACCTTGGTCTTTCATCAGATCCATTTTCCTTCTTGCATCACACAATCTAATATTTGCTGGAAATAATTTGGGTTTTCAATCAACAACATGGTATCATCTGCATATAAAAGTACATGAATAAAGGTAGTCCCCAGTTTAAGAACGAATTCCATTCCCAAGGTCTGTCCTTAAGTTGAATTTGCGTGTAAGCTGAAACAGTATTGTTGTATAAGTAGTATTGTGTTGTGACCTGAAACCATTGGGTATTTAACTTGAGTCATTGTGTATTTAACTGGAATTTTGCTACAATAGGCTCCATTCTTAACTATGGGTTGCCTGTAACCCAGGCATTCTTAAGCTGGGGACTACCTGTACTCACATCCTCAAGCATCACATCTCTAACACCACCGCAAATATTCCTTGTATATTTATATAAATGTACTTAACTAAAGGGCATCGCACTTCCCTGTCTTATTGACTGCTCGGTCCTGGACTATTTGCTAAGCATTCCATTTTTCTCCCACATGCTTTATTTCCATCCTATATAGCTCTTATTCCATTTGCAAACAACCTTCAACTCCATACTTGCACAAAATATTCCATAATTTAAAACTATTTATTTATCATAGACTTTTTCTAAACAAATATACAATTAACTTGGCTCCTCACATTCTTGGTGACCTATGTTCTAGTCTACCCACAGATACAAACATTCACTAGGTGACTTTGGGCCAGTCACCTTCTCTTAGCCCAACCTATTCCACAGGGACATTGTTGTGGGTAAAAATAGGACTAGGGAGTGATATGTATGCTATTTTGAGCTCCTGTATGAAAGGTAGGATATATATCTATCACCTAAATAAATAAAATACTCCTTTTAGCATTCCCTCAATCATTTCATCATTCCATTCATACTGCTGGAAAGTCCTTGTTTTTCCCTCTTCTCCTGCTTTCAAAACAATTTTTCGTTTCCATCAAAATCACTTTGCATTTTCTTTTAATCATTCCTTGCTATTTGAGTACATTTTGGCATTTTTTTCTCTATTTAAGCATGGTAAAATATAGTTCTCTTATCCTCATTATTTGCCATCATTCTTTTATATACATTCTTTTTTTCTTATCCAAAGGCTCTCTCACATTGTCCTTCCACCTAGCATCCTTTGTCATATTTTCTATTAGCATAATTTCACTCACTTAGATGTAACATAATTTTTACTCTCTCCAAGCAACTTCCACATCCTCTTTCCATTCATTTTGTGGGGAGCTTAATTTACTAATTCTTCCACAACCAACCCCTAGCTTTACCCTAGGTTTACTCCTATTGGTCTACAGCAAGACAGTATCTCTAATTTAGAGACTACTTTGCAAGCTAACATACTGTTACCCACCTTCTACCAGCTAGGAGGTATATGCAATGTATTCACACACACTCAGAATACTTTTATTTACATATTTAGTTTATTTCTTCTGCAATATATGTCTCACTTTTCTGATGCCAAGGTAACTCACAATACAATAAAATATCAAAACACGAAAAATGGTACAAGCAGGAATAAACATTGATATTCAATAGCAAACTGGCTACAGCAGTTTGAAAAAAAAAATCTTAAATGCTTAAAACATTTTCAAATGTCAGAGGAATACTGGTAGGAAGATAATCTGAATTCTAATGGCAGGAAAGTTCATATACTAGGTTGGCTCCAGGAAATGCAAACATAGCCATGCTGGCATTCATTTCTCTATTTACAGCCTACCTGCATCATTGAGAGTTTTGACTTTCAGGAGGGATGGGAGTGGAATGGGGAAATTGGAATAAAGTGGCAAGTGAATGTGATTTTTTCCTTGTGCAAAGCACCTTTGGATTCAAACTATAGTAAGACTTTTTTCACATGTTGCCATCTGCTATGCCTAAGAAAGCACAGACAGAAAGGCCTCACCAGAATCTAGAGAACTGACAACCCAAAGTGGAGAAAAGGCTGATGCAATTCAACACCAGACTAAAGGCATGAATGAGGAATTTTAAGCCTGTGGCCCCATTTTGGACCAGGAAGCTCTCAATATGACCAACCAAGGTTTCTAGGAAAGTCATTTTTTCCCAGCCAAGCCTTCATTGGAAACTTGCCACTTAAAGTGAATGACTGTGGTAGAATAGGAAGCCAAGCTCATTGGGAGAGTGGGGGAAGAAAGGGACATAATACCAATGGATGAGCCTGCTCATTTTGGGCTATATCCTTATCCAGTACTACCATAAAGCCCCTAAAGCTGCCACCTGGAGCTGGTTTAGCCTTTCTGCAGAATTTTGATCTGTGCTCTAAAATGAACTAGCAGGCAGCAGATATGTACAAAGTGCTTTATAATCTATTATTGAGTTTCCAATTCCTCCCAACCTCTTATTTTATTTTTACAAATAGAAACTGTGGCTACAGCATTCTAAATTTGCCAAGCTTATTCATTATTTTTAAAACTTTAAAAAAATATTTAAACCCAACACACTTACCAATGCTGATGTTCTCCATTTACAGGAACTTTAACTGAAATTGAACTTAGAACACTAATATCTCTGTTCTCTCTTTAAAATTACAATCCAGATAGACATATAAAATAAACATGTTTCCCCCTTAGAGAAGAGAATGCAGTCCATAGCTGAATGCTAAACAAAGAAGTTAAGCCATATCCCATCAAACATTTCTCTATTTTCAATTCATCTTGATAATAGAGACAGAACCTGGGTAAATGCATATAGGAGTTGAAGCAGGAGATTTCTCTTGCTCAATGCATAATTCATGTGCTCCGCCTGCAAAGTGTGTAAAATGAGAATTTCACACCGCAGCATGAGCCATGGAACTGCAGAGAAGAGGCAGATGAAATCATATTTTTCAGTGTGAATTCTGCTTCTTATCCTTCCAATATTTATACAAAACCACCATTGACAAACCAAATGCACTGACTGATCACCTACTGTTTCCATTGTGTTAGCAGTTGAAAAGAGATCAGGCAGAAAGATAAACAATTTGTTTTTATATCTTTTTTTAAACAGTGAACCAGGTTTTTAACAGCTGACTGACTATACTAGGCTTGTATAGGAGACCAACAGTGACTGCAAAGGCTCTTATTTACTCATGCATTATATTCAAATCTGAAATTCCCTTTTAAAAGTATGTGATTATACATTTCAGTATTTTATATTTTTCCAAATTCCTGAGATTTGTAAAGGCTTTTATCTTTATGTAAAAATCTAATTTAAAAGTTATATTTCTAATGCACGGTGTACTAACTACTAAACTATGATTATCAGGAGATATTTTACTTCTATTTTGTAAATATTACAACTAGTAATACAAATAATAATACTACCCTATAAATACACAAATATGTCCCTCTCAAATTTATTTTATGAGTCTACAAGAATTCCATAATGACCATTCTCTTTAAAAGGTATTTTAAAGATATTTGTATATTTCTCTAAAATGTATTTTAAAAATGTACTGCACTTAAATATTCATAAAAGATGAACACTAAAATAAAAACATTTTAAATTGATAAAGTTAAAATCATTATTGTTCTTGAAAAGAAACAATAATGATTTAAAAGAATAAAAGCTTTAGTGCACACAGTTTCCTTACAATCACTGTTTTTCTCTAAGTAGATGCTGTTTCAAATTGCATTTATGACAAGGAATTCCATTTTTTTTTAATTTCCACAAAATAATTTTACATATTCACATGGTAAAAAGCACATTCAGTATAGGTATTTCGATATAATAGATTCCAACATTCACAAATCTCTAAAATCTTAAAATTATTTATAACATAAGTCATATTAAGCCATGAATCAACTCCACAGTAAGGAATCACTCCCAGAAGAAAGCATATGGGAATGCATGCTAATACCACTTCAGACTGCAGCCAGTCTGTTTACACAGACCAAACCATCCAGTAAACTGATAATGAATGTATTTTTGGTGTAAAAAGACAAGAGCCTTTGAAATATTTTTGCAGGCAATTTTATGGTTAGCCTTTTTCTCATGCAGGATGTATTTTCCACTCAGAAAGGGAAACTTTACATGAGGGTGATATGAGAAAATGGAAACTAAAAGAAGCAACTTGCATTTTTCCTGTTCAAGTGCCAACACCAGGGGTCAGGGCTTGCCCTCAGTGAATTATGAGCTGAATAAAGTCTTCTCCCCCCAGTCACTGTCACTCATTGCTGACATCATCATCTGCAGGGTTTGGGAAGCCAAACAGCAACCAGATGCTCAGGATGAGTTGACTGGAAAGGAGGAGACATGACAGAAGTAGCCCAAATGTCTTCAAAATATGCTGATCTGCTGGCAGAGATCAGGAGAGGAGAAGGACCTCAGAAAGATAAGCTACAAGGAAGCAGTTGAACCTCTTTCGTTCAGATGCAATGGGACAACCTGGCACAATGAGTGTGCAATGTAACCATATTTACTGAAGCCCTGAAAAGACATATGGGTTCCATATGTACTTCTTACTTATCATTTAGAGGAGCTTAAGGAATGAATGCAACAAAGCTGGATGGAGGAAAAGGAAAAAATATAAACAAGCAAGGTGATTCATTGAATTGTGTAAATCAAGATTTTCCAGTTCGCATTGCGGAGCTTTTTTAAAATGTCCCCTGATGTGAGAGTTGCCACTATAAATAGATGAAGAAATATATTTTTTCTCTTTAGTTAGGCGTTTGCTCTTACCTTTTCTTTATAAATGGAAAGCTAAGAGTATTCCTGCTGTAATTACTGCTTTCCTTAATATAAAGCCATCAATGTAATATATTTCTTTATTGGCTTTTTACTCCATCTTTCTATCAGCTTGCCAATCAAGACATCTTACAATAGTAACGAGGACACATAATGTAGAGCAAACAATATATAATCAAAATACAGATGAAAGTCAAATTATTTGAGATTAACAACTAAAAGCTACACAGAAGAGATCTGCTTTTACCAATCTCCTAAATACTGAACATTTCCCTAGGAATGCACATCTCAAAGATTGGAAGTAATAGTGTGCTCCCCTCTCTAGCCTGTCGTTAGGTTATCATAGTGACCAATGCAGTCTCAATACTATATTCTGGAGAAAACCCCAACTGGAATGAGTCCAGAAAATTAATTTTATCCAGATGCATCTAGTAAAGGGACTTCTTCATCTTCATACTGCAATCTGACAGAAATACAGCAATTTTTTCACATAGTAAAGCCCAGAACACTGCAGATCAATGGCCATACTGGAGGAATAGCTATAAAAGAGCACAATGTTATCTACTAAGTGAACTGAAAGTTGAGGATGGCTGTACTGAGAGAATAATTTACTACAGTCCTGCAATGAGTCCATTGTTACCCAGCCAGATATGAGATCTAGCCTTTTGCTTGTTTGAAAGATCAGTGCAGCGCTTAATTTGTTCAGCAACTTGGTGTTACCAGAAGCTAATGTACCCTCAGAAGCTTGTAAGTACACACTCATGGTTTTTGTCTCTCTCTGCTTGCTCCCAACTACAACAATTATTCCAACTCTCAAAGAGGTAGCTTAGCTTTACCACTGATCAGTATTTTGGTCACTACTTGGTATACTCAAAGAGAAGCAAAAGTCTTTGCTCTATATGAGTTGGGAAATGAGCTGTTCTTGCTGCTCCAGAGAAAAGAAAAAAACTCTATGTTTTTTAAGTAAAGTTTTTCAACTCTGCCCTAGTTCTCTGAAGCTCAATATGCTCAAGTCTTCTCTATAAGATGTCTCAACCTCTCTCTATTCTTGCCTCTACTGCTAAACAGGCCATGCCATTCTCTTCCCCATCTCTATTATTTAGCTCCTTGGGCATAACAAAAAGATGGGAGATGATGGAAATCAATTGTAAAGGTGAAAAGTCAAAGCTGTGAATGGTTATGCTCTATGGCAGACTCTCTATGATGTTGCCTCTGATGTCCCAGTTTTCAAAAGGGATGCTTGTCTTTGATGTATGTAAACCTATGCTCCAATACTTATATTTTACTATCTCATTCCTTCTCCACGACCGAGTCCTTAGTTATAAAGACGGACTTGCTTATTTATTGTTTTCTGTGGCATTTTTTATAGTGGAGACCTGACTGTCCAATCAAATATATACTAAAATTTAGACCTCTCCATGAGCAGTCTTCACTTCCACGAAGGGAAGGAAAAAAAATCAATAAGGTATAGTGAAATTAGAAATTAAATGTACTTGTTTCTTTAGACTCATCTCTCAGCAAGGAGGAGGATCTGAAGGACAGCTCGAGGTACAGGAAAATGGAAAAAGGAAGACATAAAAAACTATTACAAGAAAAAATAAGAAGAGCAAGGGGAGAAAGAAAACAGGAAGAAGCAGCAGTAAATTTAATGCAAAATTAATATACAGTGCTTCATATTTGCTATATAGATCATATATTAATGAACTACACCTTGAAAAAACCTAGCCAGTATAGTCAAAAATGGAAAGTGTGTAGTGTCAGCCCTTCAAGGCAAGACAGGTAAGGAACTGTCACAAAACTACTAGAACGCTGCTTAATTGATATAGGATCTAAACAGATTCTTGAAAGCTTAACAGCGTTTCTCCTTCCCTCCCTCTTATACCAAAGAGTCAAGATGGAGCAATTTTAGGTTTCTTTCCCATGCTTCCTTGTTTTCTTGGATTGAGCTCATGTTTTGCTAACAGTCTACGCATACCTTCTGCAAGGTCATCTCTGTACTTCTCTAGAGGTAGCCCAGATTCCTGACCACTAGAATACAGCACAGCTTTTTAGATGTTATAAAAACCTGTAAGTGCAATTTACTAAAGTCTATTCTCCACAAAAGCATGAAACTCTGTTGCAAAGTTGAATATGCATTTTGCATGAAACAACTATTTAAAGAATATATCAGGCTGCAAGATTGGGACAGTTATTGATCAGATACTTTGGAGAACTATTGCCAGTCACAGCAGTTAATACTTGTCTGATCAATGGTTTCATAATTCCATATGATTACTTATTAGATGTAATTGTCAGTGGACTGCCACACCTTTTATACTGATTATCTCTCACTGTAGAATCAGTAATGTGTGAAAAAAACATTATGTTTGCTAACATTTTCTAGTGCAGAAATAAAACTTTTGAGTCAGACTGCAAGGTGCCTTTATAATATTTGTTCTTGCCAACCATGACAGCAGATGTCTTGTTTTTAACTGGCCATAAAATACAACCTTCAGTATTTCAGAGTCAGCCACAGATGAGCTTTTATAAGCATGAATGAGGCGCTTATCATTTGACAGCAATTAAGTATGCCACAACCTTCCAAGACAACATCTATGATTTTTGTGGTCCATTGATATACTGCCTATACCAGTGCTTCCCAAGCTTTTTTCTTCATTACCCAAAACCACTTATCAGAAAGTCCTTTTTACCCAATGTAGGTAAAACACTTTAAGTCAATTTAAATGTCCCTGTTGTGATTGGGTAATGGGTTCATGTGTCATTACCTAAAGAAAAACCACTTTTACCCATTTTGGTAATTTACCCAGGTTTGGGAAATACTCTCCAGTATGGTATAGGCAATGTTTTAACTGTAACCTGTACTTTTCTTCTGTATGTTTATATTCATCAGACATCTGCATATTCTGCCTTACTTCTGAAGACAATTATTACTTCTGGCTGCCCCTTTCCCCATACTATCTGGTAAGCTGAGAAGACAAAACTGAAGGGTCAACCCATACCAGGATTTGATGGTGCTGAAAGCAGCAAAAGAGATTCCTAGAGGTTCCATATGTTTGCAAACTATACCCCCAAACCAGATCAATCATCTTATGAAAAAAATCAGGAAATGTGCAACAGAATTTGCAGAATGCAAGCTACTCTGGAATCTTCATTCCTCCCACCTTAATGTTTTCAGTCAAAAGTGTTAACAGGTTGAAAATGAGCTTCTCAGGGCAGTGTGCAGGCATATTATATCCTATATAACTAATGCTATTATTTAACATGTATTTATTGCTATGAACATTGAGCAACTTTTATAGAAGTTACATGTATTTTTAGACTGCTCAAAGCATATTCATATAAATAACAGTAAATAACAGTGATTAAGTGTTTAAATCTACTATTCAGGGGCAGTTACAGTGTATTTTTAAACTGAACTGTCAGTTTCACTTTATTTATTTTTTTAATTTACGAATGATGTATGAAAAACAACCCCCTAAGAATGATAAGTATCAATAACAACCTGACTGATTATAATCAGGAACACAAATATAAAAAACTTTTAATGTCTGGATCTTAATTAAAAGCTTTTATAATTTTTGTGCTTTACAACGTACATGTTATTTAACAAAAATATAGACACGTCCCAACAGATCATTCTAAAGTGATTAGTCATTGGCAGCCAACAGCCTTCTTAAAAAATTCAAATGAACATTTTTATTAACTTTAAAATAACGCTTTTGCAAAGGGCTTCCGATCCAGACAAAAGAAAAAAGACAATTTTTTTGAGACATCTTACATACACTTATTATAGAAGTAATGGCAATGTAATTTCAAGATCTGTGTATCTAAAAATATATATCGAACTCAAGATGTACCTTGGGAGGAAGAGGTTCCAAATTATTCTCAGAATCACTTTCTGAAGTAGAATCTGAAGAACTTTCCTCAGTTGAGCTAGATTCTGAGTTGGGAGAACACTGCACTTTCTGAAAATTCACTTCAATTTTTTCTGTGTTTTTAGAATCCCTAATATAAAATAAATATAGAAGAAGATTACAGAATTAAAAATTAACATGTACAATATTGCATAGCTTTGACAGAAATTATTTTCAGCAGCACTTCCCAGAAATTGGATTCTACACATAATATGAAATGTAGCATTGCTTGGTTCAAACAATATGGTCAATCCAGAACTCAGATATTAGGAATTATTCTTAGCTCATGTGGTTCCCCACCACCACACACATACTGATTCTCTTCTCTGCATTCTGGCATGCTGCACTTATAATTTGCCACAACTATGTAAAGTGAGCACCCTATTCCAATTTTCATGCAAGCTGTAGCTACCACTAATCATGATTTACCTAATTCAAACATCCTCACAAACTATGATTATCACAGATTTGGGCACGGGGAGATAATTTTCACACACAAGAGACTCAAAGCACATTTCAGAAATGAAATAAAATATATGGGTCCAAATCATATATATAATCAAAAAATATAAAATGTATGTAATTTGGATCCATATATTTTATTTCATTTCCGAAATGTGCCTTGAGTCTCTTGTGTGAAATCCATATATTTCAGAAATATATTGGTCCAAATCACATATATTTTAGTTATTACGTTTCAATAAAATGAATTGTACCATGCAACTAATATGTTTGATTACTAGAACAAAACATAAATGTGGTCATAATCGTAAATATGGATATTTCTAAGATTTTGGAGAAAGATGATAATAACAACATCAGCAGCAGCAGCAGCAGCAGCAAAAGGCAGCTTTACTTGGAACAGCTTAAATCCTGCGATGATACCTTTAACCCCATCAAACAACAACATCTGCCTATCCCAGGGTCTTGAGAAGGACTCGACAGGTAGATAGAAAAGCCAAATCTAGTCTAAACATTTGGCTGACTGTGCAACCAACCATAATAATAATAATTTATTAAATTGATATGCCGCCTGACTCCCAGCGACTCTGGGCGGCTTACAATTGTTAAAAACATTCAAGAACAAAAAACAATACAAAAACACAAAACAACAGCACTAGATGGAACAACAATGGCATAATGTAATATTACAATAACGTAATATTATACTATAACATTTACTTCTTATGAAAATATTAACATATAACCAGCAATTTTTTTGAAAAAGTAAAACCATAGCATTCTATATCAGAACTGTCTATTCGTGCAATATTTCCATACATTTCACCTCTATTTCCCCTTCTCTCTTCATGAGACAGTTTTAATTCCAAATATGATTCAGTGAAAACTCAATATTTATTTAATGAAATAAAACTACTTTTAAAAAATCCAATTTCTAATTTGAAGGTATGATTTTTCAGGACAAACTTATTTTATTACTTAGTTTTTCATAGGTAATCATTATTTATCTTACCGCTTAAGAGTTTCACATGTTAATCTAATGAAAAAAATTTACTGGTAACTAGCTTTTTAACTTTGCAATGATGAAAAGCCTGTATTAATTTAACCTACAGATTTCATTTGTTCTGAACAGGAAAAACAATATAAATCACTTTTAAAATCATTAAATCCTGACTTAAATTAATAAAGTCATAATTAGGGCATTATGCTGTGTTTGTTATGGAAGTGGCAGGGCGAGCTGCTTTAATTACTGTCTGTAATAAAAGGAGCACAGTGCATACTGAGCCACAATCAGCTCTGTCAGCCACGACTGAGCTGAGCTGCAAACTCATCAATGCATTGGCGGCAGGCTACAGAGTAAAAGGGCCATCATGTCCACTGAGGCCACTTGCTGACAGAAGTGGAAGAAACAGATTCAGACAATCCAAGGTATTAGCCCCAATTACTTAAATTTTTAATGGCATTTTAATACACATTAACTCTATTAGTAACAGGCAATCTTTAAAAGACCTTTCCCTTAAGCAGCTTCTGACCGTCTCCCTTCACAGCCCTTGCCTCCAATATCTGAATCATAATCCTTTTAATATAACATTATTTAGGGAAAAATCAATTGCCTTTGTAACCTAATGGCAAGATATAGAACAGTTTAATTTTATCCTTCACAAAATTACTATATAAGGTAACTAAGTGTTTCATAAAGTGGCAGCCTGACTGTACAGCCTCCCAAGGTTACGTTAATATATTCTGCTCACCTAAATATATAACAAAAGATTATTTTTTTTAAAAAAAAAAGGTTCACTCAATTTACATGTAACGATATCATCTGAAATTACAGAAATGGGTAACCTTTTTTCCAATGTCACTAAGAAGGTAGCGAAATATAAAAAGCTGTGTAATTTTAACATTGTGATCTACTGTTATAAGCAAGTACATAGATACCTTTCCGCAACCGTTGTTCGTTTTCTTGGAATTCCCCTTTCAGCCTTTGATTTCCTATCATTCTCATCTTCAGTAGAAGAACTAGAGCTACTTTCCACGCTGGTATCTCCATGCCCTTCTTTCTTTTCTTCCTCAGTATCAGATTCATTTTCTAGAAATGAAAAAGAAAAAACCTTTGTATGCATGAACAATTCAGGTGAGTAACTTCTGATACTACATTCCAATGATGTTCAAGCATCCTGACACAATCTTATCATAAACAGTGACATCAAAATGTTGCTTTCACAGCTTTAAAACACTGTATTTTGAAAAAATCTAGGCACTCACTATTTAGTTTCTAACCATAATATGTTTGCAGGATGATGGAAAAGGAATGAAATCAGACATGACCGACATGTCCTCTATCCTCACTCTCCTGCTCTAACATAGTGTCATCTTCAAAACTTAAGTATTTAATCTATTCTTGCACACACATCTAGTGATGACAATTTAATCAGGAATTTAAACAAGTTATTCAGTTTCTAATCGGCTGGAAAGTGTTTCTAATATTTAACTTGAAGGTACGCTTTCCCAGTTTCAGTCCACTGCTTCTAGTCATTACCCTTAATAATCTTTGGCAATTTTTCTCTTGTTTCCCCAGTGTTCAGAGGAGCAGCCCCACAGGATTTGAAAATATGTCCCTTCTATATTTATACATGTGAGTCTATATTTATACACTTGTATTTCAATAATTCCATTAGATTAAAATGCTGGATGGGAGGACCCAGTACAGATATAACATTGCAGATATAATAGGAATTAAGGCTTGAGAAAAAGAAAATGAAAGCATTTGGAAAGCATTAGTAACAAACCATTCATTCATTCATTATTTCAATTTATTTATATTTCAAATTCATGACTCTGGCCGGCAATACAAATTGAAATAATAAATATTTTATTATAGAGGCAAATAGACATAGGCACATTAGCAATAATTAGAATCTAAAACATATCTTAATAATTATGTAAAACAATATTCTGGAAAGTAAGAAAGAAAGATTGAGTTTTCTACAAGCACCAGTAAATATGCACCCTGAAAACTTATCGTTTTTCATTTATTCTCTTTAATACCTATATAACCAATAATAGACTACAAACTTCAGAGATTAATCTTCAAACTTCAGAGCTTGGGTTTCATAATTGCTATTGTTTATAGTTAGTTTTCTTTTTCTGTTTTAAAGGAGCCCAAACACTTAAGCTTCCAGTGTGGCAATGTGAAAATGGAATTGAGGAGATTTGAGGTAATTTATTTAAAATTTCTGTATATACCACTTTCTACTTTTAAAAAGTCTCAAAGTGGCTTATACCTATAATCAAACCCACCAAAGAAAGTCTATGTATAATTATATGGGAGCAATAATTTCATTTTATTTACTTTTGAATACATGAGATAAAGGTGCATTTTAGATAAGCAAAATAGTGTAAAAATGTTGGGTGTATCTTTATGTCCTACTATCTATTATACCATGTGATTGCAACTACTGTTACTACCTATAAGCTGAAATCATTCACCTGTACTATAACTGTATGAGATACAGCTAGTGTTGGAGCACTGAGTGTCAGTTCAAAGCTCCACATCCCCAAGGGCCCTCCATCTTTTTCTTAAAAAGGCCCTTCCCTCTCCTTGGTCCGCTTCCCCACACCACACAGCTGCACTGGAACATTTTCTTTTTTTAAAAGGCTTAAGCTGCTGCTTACTCAGCACCTTAATCTACTAGAAGGTTTCTATGAAGCCCTATGTGATGGCAAAGGTAAGAAAGAAACAGCATTAGTACCTAGTAAAGTGATGAGAAAATAAATTGTATGGGGAAGAGGAGATTGGAAAAGGGGAGAAAGAAAGTGCCCTGGGAGAGATGAAATGAATAGGACAGAACCTGGGAGAAGACTGAGGCAGAGCCCTGAGGAGAACATACCACTCTCACTACTGCTAGAAGAATCTTCGCTTTCCTCATTAACATCCTCTTCCTCCTCCTCTTCGTCAGACTCAGGGTAGAATTTTTCAATGGTTTCTTTTTTTGCCTTTCCTTGTAGGTAAGTCCATTCTTTTGCCTGTTTATAAATGGACAGGTTTATACAGCTGGATATTTTTACTTAATGCTCTAGTACTATTTATTACAAAATAACAACATTAGATGTATAGGCCATTTTACAATAAGGAATACTTAAAAAACACACTTTTCCACATCAAAACCTGTTTAGAGTAAACTGCATTATCTAGTTTTCTGCAAGCCCCTGAAAATGCTATTTTGAATGATAACATTAAAAACAGCAGTAACAATGGCAGTAATAATAATCCAACACATATTCCTGCTCTCAGAAGCATTTTTGTTTTGTTTTGATGTGTTGAGGGAAGAGACCAGAAACCTGACAGAACTTCTTAGGATGTGCAGTGAGTAACGATCTCCAGTGAATGGCAAAATGGACTACTTTTCTTACACAATTTGTCAGCATTTTGGGAATGCTGGGGATAAAGCTAGAAGTGACAGTTGCAATTATCTAGGAATAGCCATTATGCTATTTCTAATATAAATATTTCTTATATTTGCTAATCCTAAAACATCTTACCAATTAAATTGGGACGGCTGAATTAGTTGAAATACTTAACCATGAGCAAGTGAAATTGGAAGAAAGGTTTCAGACAGAACATATATGCTAAAATACATATTGACCATCAGCAGAGTAATATAGAGAATTTCAAAGGAGTTATTTGGAGCAGAAAAGCCTTATTTTGGAATTATGTTTATTAAAATACACTTGAAACCCTGAAAAAAAATGTAGCCAGATAGATTCACAATTCCTGGTTTCCAAAGGTATAAAATGTTATTTTGAAAAGTCAACATACCAACCCAACTTCTTCTACATTTCTCACTGAAGGGTCAGGTGCAATCTCCGGCCAATTAGACAATTCCAGATAGCCAGAGGCTTTCATGTTCAGAGTATGAGACAAAGTACCAAGTTGGAAGTGCTCCCTATCTATTTGAGGGTGGAGAAGGAAAGACGAAAAGTATACACATGAGCTCTGTATCATAAAGAGCAATCTTAATCAGGACTAAAGGTAATTGGCATTACATTACCTCAAATGTCATGGAATAAATATAAACAAGAAGCTCTTCATAGGTCAAAAAACTGATTCCAGCCCATAGATTACAATAATCTCCCCCATAATGGTCAATAAAAAAGCTAATCAGTCAGTGTATTTAGAGGTGTTGATCTGAAATGTAGCTTCTCTAAAAATTACTTTACTGTGAATATTAAGAATGACAGCACAGTTAAATAATCCATATACATGTCTTGGCACAAACACATCCAGAATGTTAATAGTTTTTCTTTCCGAAGGAGTGCTGCTTTCAGGATTTAAAGTAGGATTAATACAGCAAAGTATGTGAAAATTCAGAAAGCAGATAATGAACATGACAAAATTACTAATTACTATTATATGATTTTTAGAATTAGTTAGAGAGCAATGGAGAAGGTACCACATGGCATCCTTCCCTATGCAACAATTTAGAAGAAAAACATCAGTAATCCTGATACACCAACAAAAAATGAATCTGGAAGGACTGTAGTTTCATGTTGCTCAATCAGAAGTATAATGAATAATCCAAAGTGAAGTCAGAAGTCTTGTTAAGCAGCTAAAGATATTTTCTACAGAGACTATGCTTAGCACAAATTATGGTTTTTTCCCCAGAAACTTATACTATTTATAAAACAAACATTTAAATCATATCTGATTTCCAGTTTTTTAATTACATTTCACACTAGCAAACAGCTTACAATCCTGACTGCTTTCTTAAATACTGAAAACCTGAAATCATATTGTTTATATACTATTTTTTAAGCTGACCATTTGGTAATTTAAATATATAGATAACAGATGCATGTCTCCATCTAACATTAGATAGAAAATTTAGTTGGCATACCTTTAAAAGGTGACTCAAGTAGTGGGGCAGGCTTCTGTGCCAGAAATATTTTTTTGGCATATTTGCTTAAAGCTCCACTCTTGTCGTTTGGAACAATAAGCTGCCTAATAAATCTTGTTCGGTCTCTGATGTCGTAGCTTTGATCATACTTGCCGAGGTTTAATATGTACTGGGTAAGCAATTTTGTCTGTGAAAAACAGGACAAGAAGAAAATACAAGTTATTTATGATTATTGATAACTCTGGATAAACATATTTAAAAAGGTAATAAAAATGAATGGTTATGTCAAACAAATGTTGTTCCATAGGGAATATGCATTTCGAAAGCAGTAAATGGAATTTTGAAGCCAAAGCACATGTCCTCTTCTGTGTAGGGGAGGTGAATGCTGAGTACTGAGAAGCAGCCATGTGCTAGATTATTAAACTGCTGAAGTGGAAAGAAAGGCATCATTAAAAAAATAATCATATATGGCAAACCCGCTGAAGGGCCTACGTGAGAATAATGAATGTGGAAATACAACTAAAAACATGGCACTCAAAACTTAATCGGAAAAATATGCAGGACATCAAAACATCAGAGGGTATTAGGAGGCTGGCAAACTGCTTCTGCTGAGGTGTGTTTTATGAAGAGATACTGTCCCTGGCACCAGCCGTCTCTGCACTCTGACTGCACTCAGTTACTTTACTCTGAATTATGACCCATTAAAGCAGACACATGAATCACTGAACTGGATTACTGCAAATTATTTGCAGTGCATTTAGCTGTTACTTTTTCATAAAAGCAAGCTGCTGATGCCCTCTAAAAACCAGGATAAAAGACTTCTTCCATTTTTCCTCTCACAGCTTAAAGCCTTGGGTAATATTGGTCATTTATATACGTAAAAGCAAGTTCTATTACCCCAGCTTTTTACAGCATAACCAGATTCTCTAATTTGATGTAGAAATATTAATTACTAAAATTATTCAATGCATACTGTTTAATTTTTGCATCATAAAAAAACACACAAATACACAATTTGGAAATACACAAATTGTCTGCATATACTGTATATTCGGTTCAGCAGATATCTGCAAAATGCAATTGGTAACAATTGAAAATACTACATCATTTAAACACAAAATATACGAAATATTATATTTATTCTGTTTGTGATAAGCTATATACATTATTTGATCTGAAAATCTTTTCTATAGACACATCTTTCCAGGGCACAGAATTATATTCTGATGAATAAACATATTATTTCTCAAAAAAAGTTACAAAGGTACAATATATTTATATGAATATACAACATATTTATACAACATATACAGCTATTATATTGGTACTCTGTAATTATTTCTGAAATTTAACATTTTAAGCAATACAGCTAAACAAATACAGTAGATATTAATTGTCCAATGGAGGCTGATTGGTTTTAACTACCAAGTAGTATTAAAAGAGACCAATGATATATCACTTTAGCTGCTAGTAGTTAAGGAATCTTGAAGCCAATATTCCTTAAAACCTGGTAATTTCAGTGCTTTTTAGCACTGGAACACCAACAGTAAGTCAAACCCACTACATCTGCTCTGACTGCCAGTTCTATTGATGTCAGACTGAATTGGGAGCCATTTTTTACTCCTGCTCTCCTTCTACCGTCCATTTTCACTCTCACTAAAAGGACATAGCTGGACCACTAAAGTGGAGAAATGTACTTTTGAAAACAGAAGCATGAAACTTCAGTAAAACCTAGTTTACCACACTGTATAAACCTCTGTAAGTCTCAAGTTTAACAGTATTTGATAGTGGTGGCTATTTTCAAAAATGGTACCTCTGCTGGGTTAATTTTTAAATGACTACCTTAAATAGTAATATTGATCTGGGCTTAGCTGACCGATACAATTAAGCAGGGTTGGATCTTCAGTGAGAGATTATCAAGTAATTCCAGGGTTGTGGGCTAGATTGGGAAATTAAAAAAAAAAAAAAAATCCCAGGGAAAGGCAGTGGCACCCACATAGTCACCAGGAATCAAGCTCAACTCAAGGAAGACTTCGTCTTAATACTGATATTCAACTGACTCTCAGTTACATTCAAATTGAGTAAAAAGAGAATGTGGCTCAACTTTGCTGAAACACTGCTTTTAAAAAAACAAACTTGAGGAAAATGATTTGTGGTTATGTTTGAATAGCACCTTTCACCGTATCAGCATGCTGTTCATCTTGTACTTAAATGCTGTCTTCTACTACTATCCACACAAGTCTGTCTCAATTTTGTACGCAATGAATGGCATAAAAGAAGTAAAACAGTTAAATACAGGCTAGTATTACCAATAGGCTACTACAGCAAAGACAATTCAAGTTAATACTAGCTACATAAAATAACATTTGTGATGGCCTTCACTACAATTATTACGTTAGAGGGTTTATAAGTAATTGCCTTTTGATGTTTTGTTCAATGCATAATGATAAAGCCAGAAAGAAAGATCTTGCAAATAATTAAGAAATTCTCACCTAGGAAATATCCCTATCCTGCGCAGGAGAAAATATGGCGCTAATTAGAACAAATGAAATAAAGCAGAAACATCCTCTTGCCTAACTACCTTCCCAAGGACTTGAGAAACAATAAACCCTGTCAGCTCAGCCATAAAAATATGTAGAAGGCTAAGGAATGCTGATAAAGCTGGGAGAAAATACTAGGAACAGAGTACAGACTCTGGGAACCAAGGACAGTTCAAGATTTATTCACAGAATACCCTCTTTGTTCATTCAGTGGACCACTGTTTTTGTAACTCCACTCCATCACCTCAGAGAAATCATATCTGACCTCACTATCACATAAAATACTATTATATCTAATCATATCTTATCAAATGTATATACTAGTTTGCATAAATCTAGATACAGGAATTGCCTCCTTGACCTTTTAGTAGGTGGCTTTAGCTACCTCTGGTACTATCATAAACAATCTGTGCTTCAATGGAAATTGTGTGCTGGTCTTCAGTTTTACACAAGGTTTTGGGTAGGCCTCTTTCTCCTTTGGAAAAGCAGTCATTTTTAAAAAAAAATGGAAATGGAGAACTCCTCTCCTTCTAATTTCCTAATTTTAAACCAGAGAGAACTTGTCTATTCTACCAAGAGCCAGGAGTCCAGGAGAACTCCCAAGTCATAGACCTGCTTCTTTGGAATGTAACCCCATCTAAAACTATCACTGGAATCATTATCTCCAGAGAGCCAAAATGTTTACAGACAAGCAGTAACTTCATTTTCTTGGATTTAATTTAAGCTTGTTCGCCACATCCAGTCCCTCACAGCTTTCAGACATTGGATCTGGATTAACACAGCATCTCTGGGGTAGCAATGTACTGCTGACTGTCATTAGCATACTGATAGTATCTCACTCCAAACCAATGGATAACTTTTCCAACACTTTCATGCAGATGTTAAATAACATGGGGAGATGTCCAAGCTCTGTAGCACTTCATATTGGAACAAGATGAGCTCAACCATTCCTCCCCCTGACTAGTGACTAAAACTACCAACTCAGGTAGGAGTGGAAGCACTGCAAAACGGTATCCCTAAACTACAACTCCTGCAGATGGTCCAGAATGATATCATGGTTGATGATAGTGAATGTTGCCTAGAGGTCTAAAAAGATCAGGAGAGGCACAGTTCCTCTAACCAGGTCCCCACAGTCATCCATCAGAGCAACCAATACTATTTCTGTCCCATGTGCAGGCTTGAAACCTGACTGCAAGGGATCCAGATACTCCATTTCTTCTAGGAACTAGGATTCTCAATCATCTTCTCCAGAATCTTCCCAAAAAATGAAGATTGGAGACTGGGTGGAAGACATCTAATATAGCTGGATCAAGAAAGGCCTCTTCAAGACCACTGTCTCTTTCAAGGCTGGTGGCCCTTCACCCTCCTTCAAAGAAATATTCATTACATCTAGTCACACATGCACCACAGATCCCAGGAGGTTCTAGGTCAAGCATGTATTTAGTCTATAGATGGTAGAACTCATATTGTAGAATTCCACAAGATCCCTGAAACAACTTGCAAAAACATCACAGCAACCTGCACGTATATATCCCAATTAATATGGACACATACCCATGCTTTGCCACTCTTATCACTACCTTGCAGGGCTGAATGTGAGCTTGTACATGTTCTTCAACATATATAGATCGATATTTAGATCATGTGCCATCTGCTCCACAGTAAAAACCAAGTCTAATGTGGGCCAGCCTATGAGTTGAAGCTGAGATCACTTGAGACAAGCCCAATGTATTATTGAACCAATTACTTAGTTTACATTTAATACTATGACATAAATGATGGTTTTGTCCATGGGTCTGCACAAAATAAGACAAGTTGGTTACCTGCAACTGTTATACTTCAAAGATTCATGTGTGTTTTTATACATATAGCGTTTTCTGTGCAAATCACACTTAGAATGTTCTAAGGCTGAGCCTTTGTGTGAGCTCCTTCAAAGCTAATGCTCAAAAGTAAGCCAGCTGCTTATCTGAATTCCTCATATCATACTCAAGTCTGTGTGGGAATAGAAGACAAGTGGCATGAATTCACAGATGATCCTAAAAAAAAACTATTGTTACAGGTAAGCAAACCTGTACTTTGTGGTGATACAAGAACTGCATTAGAATTACCCTACAGCCATCCAACAGTGCATGACATATGCCTCTCACTGAGTCACAATAAGCATAGCGAATGTCTGTTAAGGAAATTGCTTCCTGTCACATTTAAAACAGTTATGGAACAATATCTTTAAGGCCATAGGAAGCCACCTTGATACCTTGGGCCAATCACTCCTCTCAGTCCAAATCAATGTCAAGCTCAGCAACAAGCCAGCTGAAAAACAAAATCCTCTGTTGTATCATGCATTGATAAGCTTAACTGTAAGTACTAGGTGAGTGCAATGCAAAACAAGCAGACCCTGCACTTAAGCACGACCAACACTAAGAAAAACAATAATCTTTAAGACCATAAGTGATGGAAATAAAATGTGTCCAGGACACAGATGAAAAGAAAGCCAGGGTATTAGATGTGAACCATCATCAATGTCACTGACACAAGTGAAGGATGTTTGGTTATTGGTGATATTTGAAATTTAAATGGAAATTTATTCAATTAAGATGGAAATTATATGACTTGAGACATTTGCAGAAATTTGTCTCAGAAAGGATGCAATTTTGAACTGGTGCATTTCAGCTATTCCTGTTTGAACAAAGCAAGTTTTAAAAGACACTTACCAAGGTAGGCCTTGATAGAAAGCCAGATTTTGCTATTGGCTATATGTTTCTGAAGATTAAAATGGTGACTGTGGGCTTTAATTTTATGACTTCCAAAGTCAGGCTAATCATGAGAAAAGCTTAACATTCTAATTTTATGAATGCCTGTCCCACTCATTCAATGTTCTATTCAGTTCAATTTAATGAACAATTAACATAGTTATGTTTGTGATTTCACACATCAATGGTATTTCAGTCTTACCTGTTTCGAGTTGGTTAAATATAACTTTGCTCCAAGATTTAGAATTTGCAGCTTTACAAGATCATCTTCCACAGTGAAGCTCTTGGCCATTTTTCTTAGAACATCAGGGGCTATTTTTGGAACTCGTTCACAGTATTCTCCAGTAAGCCAAAGAATGCTGGCTCTCGCAACAGGAACCTTAAGCAATAAAACAATTAAAATAACAATTTATAACCTTATTAAATGCATTTTTGAAATTGCTTCTCTAATGGTATACTAGTAACAACTTGAGATAACTTACAGAGAATCTCCACATATTTTCACCGCTTTGAATTTACCAAATGATTATTTATAGCCAGTTGTGATCTTTTTCTTAAGGAGCTTTCCAAGCAGTAATTGAAATTGCTGGTGAGATTAGTCATTTAGCTTAAAACAGGCTTCTATACTATAGAAGAAAATAGTTCCAATACCCACTTTAAAACAACTTTCTTTAAATGATGGATCAAAAAATGTTTTGTGATAATTTCACTGGGCTTCTGGCAATGCACATTTCCTGTGTTTCTTAAAGCGATGGGAGTGAAAAAAATGTTAATTTCAAAGCAGAAGCAAAGTAGCAAAGAACTATTTTTACTGTATGGTTAACCATCTGGACCAAGTCAATTAAAATGGCATACACATTTAAATACTGCTATCTGCACATAGCCTAACCAAGTGCCCTCTGTATGTTTTGGACTTGCCTCAGGCTTGCAAATTAAGCTTGTAATACCCTATGAAAAGAAAGACTGAGGACCATGCTGCTTTCCTGCATACTGTCACTTAGCAGAGCATAAGCATGAGCAGAGAAAACTGCTGAAGTACAGCGGGGGCATTCCTAGTGGAATGGCCATGATACAGTCCTATGGTTGTAGAAGGTAGAGCATGACTACAAGGCTGCATAGGACCACAGTTTAGGAAGGTGAAACAGAGTTCTTCCCTGGCCACCAGCTCTGAGGGAGTGAGAGTGAGTGAGTGAGTGAGAGTGTGAGAGTGAGTGAGAGAGAGAGAGAGAGAGAGAGAGAGAGAGAGAGAGAGAGAACACTATTTTCCTAGTGTGGAAAAAAAATCTGCCTGTTTTCTCCTTTGCAGTTTCTTTGCAGCTCCTATTACTTGTCAATCCCATTTATGTGAGGGAGAGGGTGACAGTGATAATTTCTGAAGAATGTTTAAAACTTTCTAAGCAAAGGAAGACACAGAGCCTCATTTAACAACTTTCCATATATTGCTCAAGGAAACTGGTAGAAAGAAAAGCTCAAGGTGGCTGCCCTAGAACCCTAGAATTGACAGAAGCACTTTCCCCCCATCAAATAGGCAGAGAGGCCAGGCAGAGACCTCTATTTGGAAAAAAGTTGGTATACAAGTGGTCAGCCACTGAAACAATACTCTAGGATATACATATATGATTTTAGAGAAATAACAATACCTAGGAATTTATCAAGAGACATGCCTGATTTAAGGAGGTGCCAACAGGTGTGTTGTCTATACCAAAACATGTTCTGATCACCTTTCCCCCTCTGAATCTGTTTTACTGCACAGACCACAACCAAGAAATGTTAGTATTACAATACCTATATTTCTTGCTGATTCACTTATAAAATTGCAGGTAATCTGCCTAAGTTCATAGTTTAATAGAAAACTAAGGTCTGTTAACAAAAGATCAAGTCTACTGATCAAGAAAAAGAATGTTCAATGTTTTATAATTCTTTCCAAACCAATCTCTGATAATCTTGGCTGTCTGTTCTGAATTCCCCAATGGAACATACTGTGAAAGGCCTTAGGAATGTACTACTAAGTAGTGTTAAAACATTAGTATCTGAAAAGTAAAAACATTGGGAAACTCAGAAAATATATCTTGCTGTTCACTAGGTTAAAGAAGGATAGTGGAATTCCATTTCAGTATGTTTATATCTCATAAAACTGGAAGTCCTTTGAAAGGGATTCTTAGGTTGGATTAAATTGGAAGTACAATCAGCTCCTTGTGAGTGGAAGACTAATAAACAGAAATCACCTCCTGTTAATGTAGATTAAGGAGCTGTCAAGGAAAGAATAAAAACAAATTCACAAAATACAGACTGAACTGCGAACCCTTAATATTGCCATATCTTTTTCAAATGCATTCTGATCGATTTTATGAAAAAGTAGTGTTGTTAACCAGAGGAATAAAGGGACCATCTATGCTTGCACATAAGACGTTAGTTGTATATCTACTTGTACTTTCTACTAAAGCCAGAATCATGGATTTAGGTTGTTTTTTGGTGCTGGAGAACAGGACCCCAACAAAACTTAACAAAACTCTTTTTCTTAGTCATCTGAAGGCCTATAGAATATTAGAACTCTGTTGCACTGATAAATAAAAATACAATAAGCACTGCAAAACCACCCAGGAGTCTATGATGTGGAGAGCTAGCACAGTAAGTAAGTGAATCTTGTTCCATGCTGATGAAACCTATCGCTTAGGTGACAAAGAAGGGGTAGCCCCTGAGCTGCTATTGTCTTTGCTGCAGCTTCTCTGATAGTTCACCCCACCCCCCAGCAAGGACCTCTAGACATCTCCTTATATCTGAGAGAGGAGTCACAAGAACTCTCTCAGCCACAGTGATTATGGGGATTATAAACCAGACAAACTTAATAAAAATAAACAAAACCAAGTGAGCCCCTTGCTACCAATCCAACCTTCTGAATGACAAATTGAGCTATATGGCTTATATCTCTAGTTCTAGACTCTGGATGAAGGATGAAAGGCATTTGTGTAAGGGATGAAACTGCCAAGGTAGGAACTATTGCTGGTCAGACCAGAGAGTTATAAAATTAGCCTCTTATACCAAACAGAGTTAAGGCAGAGTCAATTTAAGTTTCTTTGTAATGCCTTTTCCTTTCCCAGGCTTAATTTATGTTTTGCTAACTGCCATATTCCTTATTCAGTGTCATATATGGCTTCTTTTTTGTTGGCAATAAAACAACTTATCTAGCAGTATGGAGTCTTTGAAGAATTGATATTTATATCTGAGCCTGATCTGAAATTTGAGCCATACTGGGCTGTCTATCCCAGAGAATGGAACAGCTTTCTTTTTTGCCATTGGTTTCAAACAAGACCTCAAATATGGATTTACAAAAATTCTGGCACCCTTGAAGATGCTGTAGGCTAATACTGATGTCTATATTCCAACTCCTGAGACACTGAGGTCTTAGTGTAGTGAGGTCTGTATGGCTCTGCCTCAGAAATGCAGTGAGTTTAAGTTGGTGTCAGCCATGAAGACTGCAGACTTGGCCAATTCATGAACAGTTTGTAGTCTGCCACAAGTTTTTTGGAAATCAGATCCAAAAGATGTTTGGACCATATAATTATAGCTCGGGCAAAAATAGATATGGCTTTCACTACCTTGATTGCTAAAGAACTGGCATTCCTTAGCCCTCTTTAAAAGAATGTCAGTACATGTATTGTAGGAATATTTGGGCATGTCAAAAGTGTACCTTGAAACTGTTACTCCTGAAACCAGGAATGTTCTTGGGGGTCTTGGAGTGGGACCTTTAAAGCCCCAGAGATGACTGTGGGAAGGAAGTAATGGCTGGTTCCAGGGCAAGGTTCTTTCCCTGCACCTAAGGAGGCCCACTCTGATTAATGTGTCTGAGGAGATACTTGATGCTGAGTCTGATGCTACAAAGAATAAGGGGATGGGACACAGAGGGAGACTGCAACAGGACAAAGAAATTAAACAATTTCCATGTTAGTGATACACTGCTTTTCCACTCATATAAGGCATCTTTGGACATAATCCTTTGTAACTGGCTGCCTTTGAAATATAACATTTCAAATGGAATTCTTACAAACTTTTATGAAAAACTATACAGAAGATTCTACTCAGGCTAGACTGTCATACTACAATAGTGCACAAGCAACTCTTGATTGCTGTATTATTTTAAAGATGGCACTCAAAAAATAGATTTTCACATATTTGCATGCATGATTGAAATCGCTACAAATACACAACTTATGAATTTTTGTATTATAAAGGAATGTCAATCAATCCTAATAATTATATTGCCAGTGAAGTATCTTTCAATCAGACTAGACTCAATTATATGGCACCTCTTTCTAGTTTATTTTTCTCAGATTTTCAGCAAGTCTTCTATTAAAGAAAGTTGCTAGGCTGCTTTGGTAAATATCTGAATTATTTAAAATATGTGGATGAAATACACAGAAAGTAACACATGTAAGAGTGCAGGCATGTTCTTAAATGTTGTTACTAATCAACAGTTGTCAAATCAAATCAAATCAAATCTTTTTATTATGATCTTTGACCAAACTTTACAGTAGGAAAAGAGAAGTAGTTTGGTACAGCAATTCATTATCAGGGGAAAAAAACAGTAAGACAATAAGACAACATATCTAATTAAAAGTTTTATGTAATTGTAGACTTGATGAAGATATTTGGCCACCTAGTATGTGTGTGTAGAGTTAGCATCCCTTGAAAATGTAATAAACAAAATTTATCAGTATGACCATTAAATATTTATGCATGCATGCATGCATGCGTTTTCTATAGCCACCCATCTCAATTCAAGTGACTTTGGGCAGCTACAGAAATTGCATAAATGAATAAATAAATAAAATTTAGAGATTGGGGAGATCAAAGCATGTCCTGGGTCATCATAAAAAGGACACCATATGAGGACACGGGCAAGAGTTTCTACCTCCCTGGATCCACCAAGGCAAAGTCTCTGTAAATAAGGAGGTCCATGAAATCTTCCCACCAACAGTGCTGAAGGGAGATTATCAAAGCAGGCTCTGAAAAAGGCCCATCTATATTTGCTTAGGGTTAGATTGTATAGATACCCCACAGTCGAAGGCTTACGGCTATCTAACATCTGGTGATAGAACTGAGGAGCACTGGCGATATCATTTTGGTGATCAGTGTCCCTAATTCTTTCTTCTACTATTGATTTGTCCTTCTCAAAGGTTAATTGACCTAAATATTCAGGAGAGAGGCCAAGATTGCAAAGTTCTTCTATACAGGTACAGTGGCAATGAGATTGGTAACTGTCTGATAACAGTAGAGACAACAGGCCTGTAGGGTCAAACATGATTCTGAGCCCTTAGATTAGAATCCTGGTCCAGGCCTGAGTCTTAATATTTGGCACGTTAGCTTCAAGCCTTAAGACTGCATTAGGGGTGCATTTTGGGGTACTGAACAAAGTCCTAAGAAAATTAGATTGCATGATTTCATAAGCCCTTAGGTTTGTATATGGGCCAAGTTGTATCCCATATAATAGTTGGACAACTGTTTCAGCCTTTAGTTTGCTTGCTGCTGGAATGTAATTTGCCCCCTGTTGCCCATAAAATTTAGTTATTGTTAGTGTGATCTTTTGGGTAGTAGAAGTGGCATAATTTACCTGGGCTGTTAATTTCCTAGAGGCCTGAAATACTATGGTCAAGTATTTAACACATTCGACTTGCTCTAACTCACGGGAAACAATTGTCCACTTGTGCCTTTGTCTTTTGCTGGAAATGAATGAAGCTGCCAGGATGCAAGAATCACTGGATGATGCCAAATTTGTCACCAGAGAGTTGGATTCTCATGAGCAGCCACAGGATTTATTTGAGGAAACCTGGGCCACATCAGAGGTGGACTTTCTTTTCAGTCTTTAAATCATAATTCTAAATCCACAGAAATGTGACATATAGAAGCCCAAATGTCCTTATATTGATAATTATATACTGGATATTATAATTCTTTATGCCATGACTCCCTATACTTTTCAATATCTAATTTGGTAAAGTCTAGCAACCATAAGTAATAATTGCTACATGCTTATTATTTTGCAAATTGCTTATTAAATTCTCTAGTTCTAGAGAGAGTTCCAAAATACTTAGGACTGTCAACCTATGACTAGATATCAAAATGTGTTTTAACTAAACATATGGCTACTGTGCATGTTTGGGCAAATAATACTCATATGGCAATTCAAAAGCTATCATCATCTAATCCTAGTAATTGACCTAAAGTTCATGGTGTTTCCCCTTCATGGATCACTGCTTGTCGTGGCGAAGGGGCTTGCGTAACTCAGTGAAGCCATGAGCTATACCGTGCAGGGCCACCCAAGACGGACAGGTCATGACAGAGAGTTCTGACAAAATGTGGTCCACTGGAGAAGGAAATGGCAACCCACTCCAGTATCCTTGCCAAGAAAATCCTATGGACAATGTTAAAAGGCTAAAAGATATGACACCGGAAGATGAGCCCCTCAGGTCGGAAGGTGTCCAATATGCTACTGGGGAAGAGCGGAGGGCAATTCCAAGAAGCCCCAGAAAGAGTGAAGCGGCTGGGCCAAAGCCGAAAGGACGTTCAGCTGTGGATGTATCTGGAAGCGAAAAGAAGGTCCGATGCTGCAAAGAACAATATTGTATAGGTACCTGGAATGTAAGATCTATGAACCAAGGCAAGCTGGATGTGGTCAAACATGAGATGACAAGATTGAACATCGACATCTTGGGAATCAGCGAACTGAAATGGACGGAAATGGGTGAATTTAATTCGGGTGACCATTATATCTACTACTGTGGGCAAGAAACCCTTAGAAGAAATGGAGTTGCACTCATAGTCAATAAGAGAGTGGGAAAGGCAGTAATGGGGTACAACCTCAAAAACGACAGAATGATCTCAGTGCGTATCCAAGGCAAACCATTCAATATCACAGTCATCCAAGTCTATGCCCCAACCACTGATGCTGAAGAAGCTGAAGTTGACCGGTTCTATGAAGACCTACAACACCTTCCAGAACTAGCACCAAAAAAAGATGTCCTTTTCATCATAGGGGATTGGAATGCTAAAGTAGGAAGTCAAGGAGTAATCGGAATAACAGGCAAGTTTGGCCTTGGAGTACAAAATGAAGCAGGGCAAAGGCTAATAGAGTTCTGTCAAGAGAACAAGCTAGTCATAGCAAACACTCTTTTCCCACAACACAAGAGACGACTCTACACATGGACATCACCAGATGGTCAATACCGAAACCAGATTGATTATATACTTTGCAGCCAAAGATGGAGAAGCTCTATACAGACAGCAAAAACAAGACCAGGAGCTGACTGTGGCTCAGATCATGAGCTTCTTACTGCAAAATTTAGGCTTAAATTGAAGAATGTAGGGAAAACCACTAGACCACTCAGGTATGACTTAGATCATATTCCTTGTGAGTACACAGTGAAGGTGATGAATAGATTCAGAGGATTAGATTTGGTAGACAGAGTGCCTGAAGAACTATGGACGGAGGTCCGTAACATTGTACAGGAGGCAGCAACTAAAACCATCCCAAAGAAAAAGAAATGCAAGAAAGCAAAATGGCTGTCTGATGAGGCTTTACAAATAGCTGTGGAAAGAAGGAATGCGAAAAGCAAGGGTGAAAGGGAAAGATATAAGCAACTGAATGCAGATTTCCAGAGAATAGCCAGGAGAGATAAGAAGGCCTTCTTAAATGAACAATGCAAAGAAATTGAGGAAAACAATAGAATGGGGAAGACTAGAGATCTCTACAAGAAAATTGGAGATATGAAAGGAACGTTTAGTGCAAAGATGGGCATGATAAAGGACAAAAAAGGCAGGGACCTAACAGAAGCAGAAGAGATTAAGAAGAGGTGGCAAGAATACACAGAAGAACTATATAATAAAGATCTTAATGTCCCTGATGTCCACGCTGGCGTGATCACTGACCTTGAGCCAGACATCCTAGAGAGTGAAGTCAAGTGGGCCTTAGGAAGCATTGCTAACAACAAAGCTAGTGGAGAGGACAGTATTCCAGCTGAGTTATTTAAAATACTAAAAGATGATGGTGTTAAAGTGCTGCACTCAATATGCCAGCAAGTTTGGAAAACGCAACAGTGGCCACGGGATTGGAAAAGCTCAGTTTATGTTCCAATTCCAAAGAAGGGCAATGCCAAAGAATGCTCAAACTATCGCACAATTGCACTCATTTCACATGCTAGCAAGGTTATGCTCAAAATCCTACAAGCTAGGCTTCAGCAATACATGAACCGAGAACTACCGGATGTACAAGCTGGGTTTCGAAGAGGCAGAGGAACTAGAGATCAAATCGCCAACATTCGCTGGATCATGGAGAAAGCACGAGAGTTCCAGAAAAATATCTACTTCTGCTTCATTGACTATGCAAAAGCCTTTGATTGTGTGGATCACAACAAACTGTGGGAAATTCTTAAAGAGATGGGAGTACCAGACCACCTTACCTGTCTCCTGAGAAATCTGTATGCGGGCCAAGAAGCAACAATTAGAACCGGTCATGGAACAACCGATTGGTTCAAAATAGGGAAAGGTGTACGACAAGGCTGTATACTGTCACCCTGCTTATTTAACCTATATACATCATGAGAAATGCCAGGCTGGAAGAATCACAAGCCGGAATTAAGATTGCAGGGAGAATCATCAACAACCTCAGATATGCAGACGATACCACCCTAATGGCAGAAAGTGAAGAAGAACTAAAGAGCCTCTTGATGAGGGTGAAAGAGAAGAGTGCGAAAGCTGGCTTGAAACTCAACATTAAAAAAACTAAGATGGCATCTGGCCCTATCAATTCCTGGCAAATAGAAGGGGTAGAAATGGAAGCAGTAACAGACTTCACTTATTTGGGCTCCAAGATCACCGCAGACGGAGACTGCAGCCATGAAATTAAAAGACCCTTGCTCCTTGGGAGGAAAGCTATGGCAAGCCTAGATAGCATATTAAAAAGCAGAGACGTCACCTTGCCGACAAAGATCCGCATAGTCAAAGCTATGGTTTTTCCGGTAGTAATGTATGGCTGTGAGAGCTGGACCATAAAGAAGGCTGAGCGCCGAAGAATTGATGCCTTTGAACTGTGGTGCTGGAGAAGACTCTTGAGAGTCCCCTGGACTGCTAGGAGGTCAAACCAGTCAATCTTAAAGGAAATCAACCCTGATTGCTCATTGGAAGGATCGATAATGAAGCTCAAGCTCAGATACTTCGGTCACCTAATGCGAAGAGAGATCTCTTTGGAGAAGACCCTGATGCTGGGAAAGATTGAAGGCAAAAGAAGAAGAGGACGGCAGAGGATGAGATGGTTAGATAGCATCACTGAAGCAATGAGCATGAAACTGAGCAAACTCAGGGAGGCAGTGAAGGACAGGAAGGCCTGGTGCAATATGGTTCATGGGGTCACGAAGAGTCGGACACGACTTAACGACTAAACAACAACAACAACAATCATGGTGTTTGTTGATTGTTTGTTGTTAATAAAGGGCAGGCAACATTTTGGTTTCTGGAGGCCTCATTTAATATTTGAGGGAAAACAAGGAGAGACAATATGGAGGAGGCAATATGACAGGAACTAGAATATTGTTGTTTTCTTGGGATTGGGGAGAATAGCTTGCAGGAAGAGAGGGCATTTATCCTAAGCATACATCTTGGGTTTTATGTTTTCTACTTCAAAATGACAGAACATGCTGTGGATAAGAACTCTTTAACTTTTTGCCATTTGGCAGCTCATTATTTCCTGAAAGATTCTGCTGGGCCAGTTAAATTGAGAATTGGGCTGAACACCATCATGTGCTATTTTGATGTAAGTGATTCAATTTCTTTCAAGCTGTCCTCAGCTCACACACCAGAGTGGCCAATTGTGGCCCCTACTAAGATCCGCAAACTCCTTCCACAATGAAAAAACAGCAAGGTTGATGGGGGAGACTTAATTCTGGCTGAGTTTTTTGAAAACAAACTCTGACTAATGGGCTTTTTAAACCACCTCTTGATTCATCTCCCTTGACCATTCTCTCCAGATCCTTGAGGATCTATTTATCATAGTTCCAATTTTTAAGAAAGAAACTAGAAACAATCCAACTAATTTCAGCCCAATTATCCTTCTCAGTATTTTCAGCTGTACCAACAAGCACCTTTACTGGAAGCTGACTGACTAGCTGATCCAAGACAAAGTTTGGGCTCAGGAGCAAACCAGATTCAAGTCCAGGTGATCTACACTAGATTATCTAGTACAAAGATTCTTAATGTCAAAGAGGTGCTTAATATGTTGCTTTTATTGATTTAAATACAGCTTTTGACTCGATTCACAGAGATAGGTTCTGGGCAAAACTTGTCACATCCTTTATCCACTTAAGGCTTCTACTTGAGACTTCACAAAAGCACTCAAATGTTTATTTACTTGATTGTTTATTTAATCATGCAGTTGATCATTTTTGTTGCCTCCTGGATCCTTTACTACTATTGTATTTATGAATTTTGATGGATTTTATGTTGCTATAAATAAATGATGCAAATATGACTGTTACAAAAAAGATAAAATTAACATAAATATACATGCACTTTTGTTTCATTCATTCAATCTGCACCTCTCATGACACTGTAAAATTCATTTTAAACAATTACCAATTTCATATGTATCTACAGCCCCCAAATTGCACTTTAATGTCTCGCTAAGGTCTAGCTGGAATGGGCCTCAGAATTTAATTCACTGCACCACATACTACCTGTAGCCCCAAAAGGCTAAGTCCCAAATTTCGAATATCCAAGGACAAGTGATGAACTATTTTGAGCATATACACACACAAACACACACACGAAAATAAAATCCTTGCAGTCTTGCTCATATGCATGGTGTGACTTACCCAGCTTCAGACATGGAAAATAATACAAAAAAAAAAAAAAAGCCCTTGACATATATTAGGAAAAAGGGTTTCTCTTCAAATCTTCTATATACACTCCTCCCTTGCTCTAAGGATAGCATCTCTTGAACAAACAAAGAAAACAATGATTTTCATATAGTCTTTGAATCTTGGCTGTTACCCATTAATATATTCAAATGTATAGTGAGACAAAAAGGAGCCATAACTCATCTACTGTTTCGGTTCACTAATCTCATTTTTCTCAATATCCTGCTCTATCCACAGGGATATCAACTCTGAAAATATTCCTAATATGATTTACAAAAAAACAAAACAAAACAAACAAAACAAACAAAACAAAAAGAATGGGTAGAATTTGTTTAACTGTGGTCAGCAAATGCCACTTTAAATCAAAGCTTACATACTATTCTCATGCAAACTGGTTCAATAACTTTTCACTAGTGAAAAGTTATGGAGCAGAAAACTAGTTATGAACCAGGAATCAAGCTTACTGTTATGAATTCCTTTGATTCACTAGTGCCATAAACACATAATACTGTTAGGCATATTGTCCCATCTGACATTACTGGCACACTATAGAAGATGTCATGGGTTTTACTAGATTATAGAAGCTTAAATAGTCCTTGTAAGAACACAAGAAAATAGTACAAGTACTGATATATTTTACTGTGGAAGATCGTGTCAGATCACAAGCCAGAGTATTTTAGGCAACCCACACCTAAATGTAAGAAGTTGAGTTGTCAACAATGGGGAGCTCTGTTATTAAACAGGATGTTGCAATGTGTTTATACTGTATATGTGTAAAAGGAAAAAGTCACGTAACTACTTGAGAAATCCAAGACACTGTTATTTTCAGATGACTACATCTACTCTGACTCTGCCAGGACCTGCAATATTAATCATCATCATAAGTAGATATATTGTCCATATGAGTGAATGAGTGAATGTTTTATTATAGCCTTTGGCCAATCAACAAAATACAACAGATTCTACAGCTGGAGTGTCATACTTAAATCAAATTAGCTGAATACAGTCACTCTGGTTATATCAATAATGATGGACTATCATCTTAATAGCAGCATAAAAGAACTCTGTAACCTTTTAAGTTTGAGGCTCATATCTGTAATACAGTAAGTTACATACAGTGACCCTTTTCTGATGTCTTTATGATATCAAGCGCCAGAATCTACTATCTCAGGCTCAAGGGATCCGCCCTCTCTTCAAATTTGACATATATTTTTCTTTGGGCAGTAAAGGGGCAAATTATCTATCTTCACTTACTTTGGCCAAACTTATAATTTCCTTCACCAAGGCCCATTTAAATATATTTAAATATATTTCCCTCATCCATTCCCTTGAGAACAGATTTTCAAAGCACCAATCTTTTAGTGGTACATGTCCCTGTGTTGCTGGTGCCTTGGAAATTGTGGCACATATTCTCCAATACTATATCCTTTATTGGGATTTAGGAAAGGAACTTACAGATCCAATACTTTTGAGATTCCCAGAAGAAATTATTTATTTTATGTAACTTGTGTAACTGCAGATGTGAGCCTGGTTAGAACTAAAATGGTTGCCAAGTTCCTTTATATTGCCCATGTGAAGAGAAACATCTCACACCAATACCAGCAAGACTAGAAACAGGAATGCCTCAAATTCAGGTTAGGGCCTGGAAGATGATGCCAACTTTTTGGGTGTTTGAGACCTTCTACTTCCATCCTTAACACATCCTGAAAAGCCAAAAGATGAGCCAGAAATGTGTAAGCCATGTATCACAAGATAGCCATGTGATGGCCTTCAGAAGGCCTGGAGGTTGAATTCTGCCCCCCAATCTTGAAAGTAATTTTAGGGTCACTTATGTTATTAAATCTCTGCTACTTCATGCTCAAAACCTCTAAGCTCATGAAGATTCTCTGTCTGATCAGGAATACCCAGGGTCTGCCACTCTAGAAAGCTGCCACTACTATTTGTCATCATAAGCCTGGTTACTGTATACATTGCTCCTAATAGCAATCCATTATAGACATATATCCTACAGTGGAGTCCTTGGTGCTATCTGAGCTCAGTTGTTTGCTTGCAGACGTTTCATTACCTGACTAGGTAGCATCATCAATGCTAGTTGAGTAATGAAACGTCTGCAAACAAACAACCAAGCTCAGATAGCACCAAGGACTCCACTGTAGGATATATGTCTATAATGGACTGCTATTAGGAGCAATGTATACAGTAACATTGTTCACCTCTGAGCTACATATATTCTCTTCTATTGGAGATATCCTATAATATTTAATTTTGTATTTTGTTGTTATATGGGTAAAACTTCCATAAAATAAGGCCTTACAGATACAGAAAGTGACAGAGTAAAAAGGTATAGTATCTATTAGACAGGAAAGTTTTCAATGCTTGAGTCCATTTACCAAATTAAATGTGGCAAGACTGATGTCATTAGTATACAGTGAGAATGGGGTTATTTCTAATATTCCAAAGGTTACACTGCATTAAGACCTTACTCCCAAACTATCATTTAAATTGGGTTAAAGAATAGTAATTGAGCGCTACATTAAATTTTAAAGTATAAAAGGTCTAGTTGCCTGCAGAACTAAAGTTACTTCTACACAATAATATATGAGTAACTTAAATATTAAGACAGATTATCTCAAGAACTACATTATGCACTTTGATTCAAATGTTATAATTCTACAAGATATATCACATAATTGTATTAAACAGCTCCAGATATGCTTTTGAAAGGCTGTAAATGGCTGCCTGTGTATATATATATTTATATGAATATACAACAACGAATCTGTCCTACCTTAGGAAAACAGTTTTATGATGTATCATTTTTATAAATCTAGGCTAAATAGCCCCTATGGGAACAATAAAACTTGGATAAAGTTGTTATAAATTAGTGTAATACAATCTTTGGATACAGATTTTATTTTCCATTAATGGAAGATTCCCTTCTATGAATGTATTTGTTTTAACAGAGATATCTAAATGGTAGGAAAATGTAACTCCCTCTCCATCAAAATCTGGTAACAGCTTTGTGCTCTCTGAAAATCTGCTCCAGGTGGGGGAGGAGGAGGAACAGTAAATATTTGCAGGCTCATAACTGTGAGCAGCAGCATCCTCTGGCCAAAACTCTGCTCACGGATATGCAGATGGATTTAATCCATCCATCTAATCTTAAAGGTCAGGATACATTCTTGCTTCTCTTGTCTTCATTATACTTTAAATAATTCACACACAGCTATAAAGATAGGAAGCTAGCTGATCCATTCCCTGGCTTTTCCTGTATTATATAAGTGAGGACTTTGAATATCTAAGAATACAGAAAAGAATGCATTCAGTATACATTTTTATTTTGTATTATCCTCAAAGATCAAAAGAATTATAAACTGTACTGTTTGTTATTTTATATTCTAGACTGCATAAGCAAATAGTTAAGGACACGACTTAACGACTGAACAACAACAATTTTTCAAACCTCTGGATTATTTAGTGGCTTTATCAATGAAGGAAATAAGCATCTAAACCAGGAACAAACAATATTTAACATTTGTCACATAAAGCATCTAATACACTTCCTATTTAACTGAGAAATCATGGTGATGGCATAGAATCTCAGATAAAAAACAGATACATCTGAGTATATTTTGCTATTCTTCATATTATAATCTGAGAGTTTTAAGAACAATCCTTGCATTTCAGAAGCATGGTATTTAGTCATCTTGTTTGCTTTGATAAGATGGAGGTTTTTCAAGATAAACCTGAATACAACTCTGCTGCAATGCATTAATACAGAATGTAATCAATACAAAGCAAATGCTAATTTGCCTGAAGCCATGAGAAATACATCATAATCAAAATGATCATAACTATAGCAACACTTCTGTGGACAGATGTAACTGTGACTTAAGTTTACACTGAAGTAAACATATCCATTTATACCTGGTCCAGTTTTGTGAGATAAAATTGAATTTCACAGGAGAAATCAAACCGCATTTTGTCTCATACACACTAGTATTTTTTTTTCAAATCCAAATTCCTCTGAAAAGAATTACCATATATTCATATATATAACATAGTTCAGATATAACATGCATTAAGGACCACATACAATATACTATCACTATTTGTGTATTAAACAATACTGCAGACTTATATGTACATATACAAGGACTGAATGGAAAGTAATGCCTTTAATGTTATAAGTTGTCAACCGACTGCAGTACTGATACACTAGAAGCTCCGGTCTTGATGTCATGTGACTTCCACCTTTTCCCTGAATTGAATCTTTGCGGGCATTTATTTGACCCAAATGAAGAAGTGGAAAGGCCTTTATGGGAGAGACAATATATGGGGTTCTTTTGTGACAGCTGTAAGAAGCTTGTCCATTGTTGGCAGAAGTGTGTGGTGAATGATGGTGTTTATGTAGGGGTGTAAGCATAGGTAACATAAGAGCTGATTTCAAGGATTATTTTTCTGTTTCATGTATTAAAACATCCCTATTTAAACTAAAGTTATGAAGGTGGAGGCATTACTTTTCATTCAACCCCCCTGTATTACTAAAACAATGTAACTGATCAGTTACAGATCATACTGAGCCTTACTTGTCCCACAATGCTAACAAGCCATTTCAGATGTGCTAAGGGAAACACAGCAAGAAGATGTTTGCCCAGCAACTCTATTTCAAAATAGTTTTTATTTTCAACTTGCATAGAATGCTTGCAGAACTGTCGTTCCATAAGAAAATGTAGATTAGAGATCAAGATAAAAGAACATTCAATAATAACCTAAAGAGGAACACGGGCTAGACCTTAAGACCAAACAGGCTATTACAGGAAATTTAGTTATGTTGTTACTTATGTACGTAAGATAGAAAATAAAAGGAATATGCTATGCTTTGAATTTGATGTGGAAGAAGTGCTTCAGAATATGCAAGAATACAAGCACACTACCTATCAGCAACTCATTAAAACAGCTGCTTAGGATCATATGGTTTCTGTTGATACATGCATACATATGATCCTAGAAACATACATGTTTGCTTTAATGAGATGCAAATAGTGTTGTGTGTGTATTCCAAAGCACTTTTTCCAAATCTAATCTGAAGCACTATATATTAATAAATATTAATATAGCTATTGCGCAATAATAATGAATAACAATTAATAGGCAGGTCAAAACTTTTGAGCCATTCATAAACTTGTACATATAGCATCATAAATATTATAAAATATGCTTTGTTTGGAAAAGTATTAATACATTCTCCATGCATATTTTTTGTATCTGTTTTTCCATCCATTGACTCCAGTCTCTAATTTCAAATAGTTAAGAAATTTAGTTTGAAAAAAACAATAACATAAGATCTTGTATCTTCTATACAGTGTGTGAATGTACATGTATATGTATGTATATATTTTTGTGTGTATATTGATTTTGCCATTTAACGCAGAAGGCAAATGGAATACACAGATCTGAATTCAATTATGGGACAATTATCCTGAACAAGTGAAATTAGGAGAAATTTTAGTTAAAAAAAAAAAAAGTCTAAAGATCATGGTATAATCATGTAAATACTCAATACTCACAGTAATACTGTCCAGGAGCCTGGCCATGCGTTTAATTATTTCACCATGGTGTGCTGATTGTGTTTGCAGCAGCTTCTTAATGACTACTATGCTTTCTGCTACTACTATTTCTGATAAAATAAAGAGAATTTGCAGTTTTTAAAAGGTATGCCTCACAGTCAAATAATATTTAATTTCAAAGTATGTTTGACAAAATAGAATATTCTCTAATTCAGATTATATCAGTTTCAACATTTTATACACATCCTGTCAGGAAAAATAAGAGCCATTATTCCACAAAGTACATATATTTTACAATTATTTTCTGAAAAAGTACACTTTTATGAGTCATTGTATTTTCTACAAAGCCCAATTTGCTATGCATGCAAAGCATTATATACCATCATATCTGAAATGCTATCATATTATTATTATTGTTATTTATGAAATTTATATACCCCCCATTTCCCCCATCTATTAGTTTACAATTCAAATAATTTATTGTTTTTTTTAAAAGCACATAATTTAGGAAATAAATCATGCTAATTATGATTCTGGTAAGAAAATTCAGCTTGAAAAGGAAAGAGAAATCTGGTCAAAGTTAAACCACATTTTAGTTCATTTTTTTACCATTAGCTGAATTTCCATAACGCCACTTATCACAGTAATTATGGCACAGAACCTTCCTTTCTTTTATAAGTAAACATGGTGATAATGAGGCTTTTCAGTTTTTCTATAGTTTGTAACAGATGAACTCAGGTTCAAACCATGTAAAAATATAGGTGAAGAGGATTACGGTAGCATTCTTCTGTCTTCAATCAATGGAAGCAATGAGAAAATTCCTAAAGACAAGGGTGGATCTTAATTCCTTCCTTTGGTACATCTGTGGTCACTAACATGCCTACTCACCCAAAACTGGAATTTCTGCTTCAGGATATAATTGGGATTTCCACATCATGTGAAATTACAGTTCCCGAGCCATCAGTCTCCCTCTCTTTGATTCCCACCTTTTCTAAGCTTTTAGGTAGCACTGAAGACTAATCAAGTTGCTCTGGCACCAAAACCAAGGCTCTAAACACATAATCTTTCTTTCAGGGAGAAAACAAACAAACCAATATAACTACCTTCCATTTGCACACCAATGGACTCTCTGGGGCTTACATTTGTGGAAATTTGTTTAGTATTGAATGAATGAATGATCACTGACAAACATTGCTTTCTCCAATCTGCTGAAGTTGGACTGCATCTCAGAACCCAACTGCCTATCCTTCTCATCTACTGACAGTTGTCTGGGATAAGATAGTAAGAGGAGTAAAAAAAAAAAAAGAAGCAAACACACTAGGAACTTAGCAATAAGGAGAGGGGACTAGCTTGTTCTACTTTCAAAAGGCTGAAGCATAGGACTCATCATAGTTGTTCTTTTATTTTTCCCTCCCTGCTTCCCAGTTCCTTCCTTCCCTGTTTCTGGAGCCATATGGAGAAAAATAACTGAAATTCAAGTTAATCTCTCATAGTTTGTGGGAGTCTAGATGAGAGGGTAGGAAAAGTCTTTAGATAAACAATCATGAGCACTTCTGATCTTTGAATGAAGGCAAAAGGAGCCCCCTTCTTTCCTAACAGTACCCTCTAAACTTAGGAGTTGGGGGCCAGACCCCACCATTACTGCTGTTTTATTTCTATCCTATTCCTAGGTAATATTTAATTTAAAACAGGGAGGCTCAAACAATCCTGATAATTGGTTCCCACCATGTATTTTCCAGGGCGCCTCTGGGAAATGAACAGAATAGGAGAGTCAGGGATCCATTCACCTGGCAAACTGCTGAAGAGATGTACCAGCTATTACTGAACAGCTGCTTTTTCACCCCTCTCTCTGCTTTGCTCTCAGATTTTTCCTTAAGGGCAAGGTTAACCAACAAGTGCTTATGCCCAAGCAATCAGGTAGTGACTAATGCATTCCTGAAGTGGCTGCTCCCTCAAGCTTCTAGACAGCCGCTTTGCTGCACTTTGTTGATCTTCCTGAATTCTTGCCCATTAATGATAGTCAGAGGAAAGAGGGCAAGAGCATACAAAAACACCCTGGCAAGCATCCCGGGTGCTATGATGCTTGTGGGCACATGTTACCCACTTGGGATTTACAGGATGACACCAAGTTCCTTTTTCCAATCTTATGGCCTCAACCCTAGGCCCAAGTGGTCAGATTGTTGGGCACCTTAGACTCAGGCTGGTGCTAGTAAATGCTAGATCTGTCATTTAATCTATCTATAATCCAGTGGTTAGGCACTGTGGCAGAGTGAGGTACCGGCTGGAGGGAAGCACTTAGGTCTGTGCCAAAATCATAGATTTTTTGGGGGTGGGGGGAAGGCAGATGACTTAGCACAAGACCAAGAGCACATTTGCAGAAAAGAGGGAAAATGCTAGAATGCACCAGTAATGTGACACTTACACACCTTAGATACAGAATATATCTAATAAAGACAAAGGAAAAGCCAGAGGTGGGGCAGTATTTTTCATATCTGCAGAACATACTGCTGGAGAAGACATCAACTGGTTGGAATGGAGTGAAGAAACGACCAAGCCTGCCGAGTCCAGAGATGGCAAACCTGGGACAGGAAGGAAGACTGAGAGGAAAAGCCTGAAGCAGCTTGTGAGAGCATGGAAAGACCAGCAGAATACACCAAGGAAGGTATCTTGGGCTGTGTTGTTTATATGAATAATCAGATGAACAGAGAGATTTTGTGAATTAAAGGTTTTGTTGAGGAGTAAGACAGCCAGGAATAAACTCAGAGACATTGCAATATCAATAATTGAGATAAGGAGGGGGAGAAGGGGTAGTAATAAGTTACAAACAGAAATTGAGAGAAAGAGACATTAAGAAGAAGGGAATCAAGGAGGATAAGACTTGATTTCTCATAATGTTCTGTACATACATAGAAAAATATACTGGTTTTGTAAATAATACTTTCACTTGTACATATTACTAGATCAGCGGTTCTTACAGTGTGGTCTAGGGACCCCTGGGAGTCTCCTAAACCCTTTTAGGGGGTCCACAAATATTGTAAAATTTCTCAGTTTTAATTTCTAATATAGTAAATATTGATATTGATTCCTGGCAAGTGCCTGGACTAGTCCCTGCAGTTTTCTTGGGAAGATTTTCAGAAGTAGTTTGCCATTGCCTTCTTCCTAGGGCTGAGAAAGAATGATTGGCCCAAAGTCATCCAGCTAGCTTTGTGCCTAAGGTGGGACTAGAACTCACAACCTCCTCATTTTTAGCCTGGTGCTTTAACCACTACACATTATTGCTGGGTTGTTATTGGGAGTATAAATGTATTTCAATGCCTTGGGGTAGAGATGGAAGCAGTCTAGATCACAAGCTCCATAACAACTACAGTAGCTTGCACAAAGGTAATCTCAGTCCCTACTCACAAAAATGGTACTTGTTGGATTTGGGTTTTACTTCAAAGCAGATGAGATGTAGCCTGCATATGGAGGACATACCATCTATGTCATGCCATGGTTAGATCAGTTTCTAGCCAAAGTCAACTTCTGCAAGGACAATAAGCCTATTAAGATGGTCAACCTTATCTTTGTGAATAAAATTGTTTGTTTTTAGTCAAAATTGGATGCTAGTTCCACAAAATCAAGCATGGTGAGTGGGGTGATGTCAGCTTGGATTTGAGTTTATGAAACCTGAGGAATTAGATATGGTCTTCGCTAATAAAAGCACTGCTACCTATGGGATGGATCCATGCCTATTCTGATTACTTTTGGTAGCCAGGGCACAGATGATTTGATTTGGGAGAAGCTTAGATTTGGGAGGTGATTAATGAAATTAGGAAGTGGGATGAGATTTTGAGAGAGAGCAAGATTCCACCAGCATTGAAACAGTCAGTGGTGCAGTATCTCTTTAAGAAGCCATCTATCCATCCAGTCATCTTGGGACTTTCACTCAGTCTCCAGTCTTCCCCTTTGGTAATCTCTTTCCATCAGAATTCAGGCACAGGCAGACTTCCAGGGAAGAACTGGCAAACGACTGTGGTGGAATCAAGAGCTGGTGAGTAGACCAGGTCTTCGTAATTCCTCTTTGGACAAGGAGAGGACTTGAGATCGCCCACAAGTGTTCCAGACAGTTGCTCCCTGCGAGGAGACTGCAAGACAGCAATCTCCAGCAAGTTTAGAGCTTTGGGAGGTGACCATCCTGTTCAAACGCGATTGGCACCTTTGAAAAGACACTGGGTTCACATACTTCCTTTTCTAATCACTTTCAGAAATTGCTTGTTAACTGCTTTTCAACTATTAGGAACCTTTGGAGAGACAAATTTTATAGCACCAAATGAGTGTCCTTCAATCCTTAGCAAAAGAAGTTTTAAATATAAGTTTAAAGACTTAATTTTTTTTCTGGAATAAACAGCAAAAGGGTGATTAAAACTTTGATTTTAGAAAGTTACAAATGGACTAAGGGTCCAGATAAATTGAAACAAGATTTTGGAATTAATTATAAAGAATCCTTCGCATGGGAAAATACTTTTGTTCTGAATTCTTAAAAAAAAAAAAAGACTTTAAAAATTGGACACTAGAGGGAACTAGAAGGAACTAAAGATTACAATTAAAGGAGAAGAACACTCTAACTCTACTTACTAATATAGAATGAAGCATATTATCATTGTACATATTGAATGATATTTTTGAACAATGGACCCAGAAGTTAATTGTAAGAGTGTCTGCCTCTATAGATAGACTGTGTTTAAAAGATGCTATGGAAGAGGAACAGGTATTACTTAACATGATTGAGACTGATTTGAAAGTGATTTTAAAATGACAGGCTACAAGAATGACATGGAAAAAGATGTTACACTGAACATACAAAAGAAATGGGCTGATGTTTTAATAATTAAAAGGGATGTACAAATAACAAACCAAAAGAGTGACATAGATAATTTTCCAGTACTGGATTCACAAAAGAGGCTTGTTAAAGCTTTGAAGGATTTTGTGAGAAGGGACAAAGAAAAAATGAAAAGAAATCAAGTTCTAGGACATTATTTGAAGGGACTAAAGATCAAGATCGTTAGAAGTAAAAGGAAGGAATATGAAGTCGGTTTATTTGATCAAGGTTAAAATAAATATGTTGATTTCTTCTTTTTCTTTTCTGCACCTTCTATTTTTTTATCCTTTTTCAGTTTGTATTAGTTTTTATTGTTATAAATTGTAATCTTTAATAATATTAATATAAAAATGGATTCTGGCACAGGCACAGGACAGAAACAGCACTGGTTACTATTGGACTTTAATGGGAGCAGTCTATCCTTCCTTTAGTGGTATTTGATACCATCATTCACGGTATCCTAGTGGACCACCTTTGAGGGTTGGGAGTTGGGGACATTGTTTTACAGTGGTTCCATTCTTATCTGAGTAGACAATTCCAGTCAGCTGTCATGCAGGATTTGTCAGAGCTTGATTTTGTTTCTTATATTATTTAATACATATATGAAACTGTTGGAAGAGGTCATATATCAGTTTAGTGTGAGGTGCCATCACTACACTGATGGTACTCAACTCTGTATCTCTACCCTGGAGATGCTGTGGAGGTCTAGCAGTGAATGAATGGGGAGAAATAAGTTCAGACTAAACCCAAGCAAGATGGAGTTGCTGTTCATCCATAGGCATCTTGGTCTCCCAGTTGTTGCTGCTGATAGGACATAATCCATCTGTGGAGAGGTCTGGGACTTGTAAGTCCTCTTCAAGTTAAAGCTCCTACCTCAACAGCAGATGAAGGCTCTGGCCAGGGGGGCGTTTGCCCAACTTCACTGGTATATCAGTTCCTGGATAACCTAATCAGGAAGCAGAAACTCCTGCTCTTATCAACACATGGTTGAATTACTAAAATGTGCTCTCTGGCAGACTGGCACAGCTGCAGCTGGTAAAAATGCAGCAGCCAGGCTGCTGGTGGGTAGACCCAAATACTGCAGGATAACATCTATTTATCAATTACTTAGTTGGTTGTCAGTTGGCTTTGAGCCAAATTCAAAATGTCAGATATCAGTTATGAAGTCCTTCATGGCATGGTATTACATTAGGGACCACCTTATCCAAAATGACTCTGCTCTTCCTGTTAGGTCATCAAGAATGCACCCCTCTCATGAAATGAGGTGGCAAGGATTGGACTATTGTTATCTGCTCTTTTGTATATTTGTTCTTTGTTTTTATGCTGTGAGTCCAAAGTTGATTGGAATCAGGTGGTGCCTAAATTGAATAAACTATAAATAAATAAATAGCAAGACTTTCTGGTTGTAGCTTCAATCTTATGGACATCATGCCCCTGAAGATAAGTTTGGTCCCTTCTCTCTGGGCCTTTATGAAGCTTCTGAAAATCTTCCATTTTAAGCAGGCTATTGATGTCTTGAAAGACTAGTGGAGGAGAGGTATGGCTGTGTTTTGTTAGAGCTTTGATTTTTCTATTTTACATTGTTTGTATTTTAAAATTACTATTTAAGATTCTTGTAAACTATCCAGAATTGTGAGACTGGACAGTGCAAAAATCATGTAAATAGGTAGGTAGGTAAGTAAATAAATAAATAAAATAGTGAGAAAATATGGGAAAGATATTTAAGCATACCCCTACCTTTCACTTTTCTTCTGTAACTACTTTCCCAGATGGGAAAGGTTCAACCTGAATTCTAGATACATCTGTGCAATGGAATTTTAGGAAGAGAGTAGCAGATGGACATAATTATTTCAGTCCATTATTTTTTTTCTACAAATCTCCCCTTCCCAAGACTGTTTGACACAGCCAAGATTGTTATTCATAAGATATTGTTGGTATCTGTAGTTTTAATCTAGCTATAAAATAATGCAAAGATGAAACTACATTTTTAAACACATACTTATGTCTACAGCACAGGGAATAGCCTCAAAGTAAAATAAAGTACCTCAGCAACTGAAAAAGCAGATTATATTTTAATGTGTAAAGTGGTAATTGCACAGAAAAGCATCAGGGATAATTTGGACGCCTGATAAAAATACAAATGTACTATGTATCTCTATTTTTTCTAATCTATATATTAAGAAAGAATAAAATAAATTATGAACTGTGCACATATTTATTAGTGGTTAGTCTAAACAGTTTGATATGCTTATTGAATAACTTAACACACATAAAACCCCCATATTTCTCTGCTTATAGCACCCTCTGCAGCACAGCTACTTTAATGCAACCGGGAAAAAACTAATTATATTCTCTATGAAAGCCTGGAATATACATTAGATTAGTATACTGAGGTTAATCTATGCTAATAAAAGAATCAGAAAATCATTTTGAAGATCCTCAAATAGGTACAATGCTATTATTTGTCCCAAACTCATGTCATTTAAGGGAAATGATATTTCTATATAGTCCTCTAAGATGCTTCTATGATACAATGCTATCAGAAAATAAAAGTTCTCATTCATTCAAAACACAAAATAGAATAATTAACTTACCATCCCTATTGGATAGCAAACACACCAAGCCATTTAGGCATGTGTCAGTCACTTCTGAGATGTTGGTTGCACATCTGCCTATTGCCTGGATTGCAGCTGCAGCAAATTGCTTATCTTGGCTTTTCACATAGGTCTGAATAAAACAGGAATTTCATTTAACTCATCAGTTTAACAAAGCAATACCTTTGGAAACTAGCTTCAGTGTTTAAATAACAGTTGTGGGGATAGGATGATGTGCTAGCTGTAGCTACCCAATCTATGTCAGAAGGAATCAGTCTATCTCCATGTATATTAGTAAAGCAAAGTAACTCAACAACAGCTATTAATCTGAGCACAAAAATAGCTTGGTTCATGTATTGTTTTCAGAAACATTTCAGTCTATTAAATTAGCACAGTCTAAGGAAGCCAGACTAAAAAAAAAATACTTTGGGGGAACACAAATAATGGGTGCCTTTGCATATATGGCCACTAACAACCACCATTGTTACTCCAAATGGTATGGCTGTAAACTGCCTGTTTATGTTTTCCCCATAGTGATGTGCTGGAAATACAACATTGTGACTAATTCCTGTTGGGATACGTCTGAGAAGCCATGGCTTCTTGTTAATCTAATTCTGGCAGTGATAGACAACCTGCAGCTCTGGAGTCCTCTCTTTTTTGTAGCTCAGAGCCTTTCTGGTCATGGCTGTTGAAAACTGATGACACAATTTCCTGCCATTTTGAAGTGAAGAACAGATGAAAACTAATGTAAGCCTTAAAACAGGCAAGTTACAGTTAAAAACAAAGATATTCCTCTCAAATTCCTCACCCCAAACCTATCAAAGCATTGAGAACTAAACTCCCTGCAACCATCCATGGCTGAAATATTGTCTCTGGTAAAAGTACTGTCCTTCTGTCTGAAGATGATACTAGAACATAGTGTGCAGAATATGAAAAGTGATTCCAAAATGCTACTTGGAAGAGGAGCCAATGAATATAATCACATTTAAGATATGATTGATAGCAGCCATAACTTGTGAAAAGGCCTTGTGATTCAAATGACTACCTCTAAAGAAAGAAAAACATAGGTTGTCTTTAAAAACCCTAACAGCAAATATTAATGTATCCTGAAACTACCTTACTACATACAGTCAAAAACTGTATACACAATTTTAAATAGATCATTTTCTACTACTCTAATCCAGAAGTAGAAACATATCACAATCTTGCTTACCTACAACACAGCAGTATTAAGCTAGTTTGCAAGGACAGAAGGATATGGAATTAGTTTAAATCTAAACATCACATAGAATGGCATGCAATAAAAATATAAATAATGCACAAACCTGAAATTCTCTGAGAAGAGTTGATATATTGGCTTCATTTGCTAGGTTAGTTAAAATTTCAAGCTAGAAAATAGAGTAAACTGTTCAGGGAATACAGATACAACAGCAAATTATTTTCTACTTTTTGTAAACCATTGAGAACTCTAGCTTTAAATATAAGAAAGCCTCATCAGCCTTCCCATTAAAAATGGGAAGATATAAAATCCAAATTTGTAACCAGTTAATGGAATAGTTCTTTCCAGGATTAAAGAAATCATATTAAAAACAATATAATTTCTATATATGCATCATAAAATGCATATGATAGGAGGAACTGCACTGAAGGAACTCCTAGCAGAACCCATGCTAAGCAATAGTCATTGAGGCTTTTTTACTTGGTCATGAAAAAGATGCCCTGAACCTATTCTTGAGTCTGTCAAAAGTAAGAAAAAAGTTGAAGCTGTATCTAGTGCTTGTGGACACCAATATGCTAAAAACACATCCCTTAGTACCAGTAGCATTATTCATTCCACAACTTAATTTGCTATCCACTATGTTTAATTCTTAAGAAAAAGCTTCTAGCATCATTATTAGGAGCTTCCTAATTTACAAAAATATTTCTGGGTCCCACAGAAGCATTATCAGCAGTCATTGAAAATGAAAGGTGTCTGCAACTCAGTGCTTTGATAATGTGTCTACCTACCCAAACAAATGGGAAAGTTAAACTGGATTAATATGTATTCCAGGAGGACTAGAGAAGACCAAGAATCCAGCAGTAGGCATTTTATGACTGTTTCAAGTATGTCCATCCAACCAACAGGATTACTGTGGCTCTTGCATTCTAGATTTACAGAAGAATTTAGAAACCTTTCATTTGTGATGATCTTCAAATAGATCTAGACTCAACAATCCTATTTCTCCACTATCTTGAGGGGAAGACCTCAAGTGATGAGATCACTGTTTGATACTTGCTGTTGACTCAGCTGTTCCAGCCATCAATTCAGATCATCTTTGATGTATTCCACGGCAGGTTATCAGGAATATACACCTTCCACCTCTTTTGATCAAGTATTTCTCTAGTAATTGATTTTGTGATCATATAATTCACTTGAATAAGTATATCCTGCCCTAAGACTCGGCTGGGAAACATTTGAAGAGTCAGATAGGCTATCTATACCTCCAGCTAGTAAGTACAATGGGAAGCTTTCTGTCAGAAGCACTCTCCCTGCATTTATTGGTCAAGAACATTTGTCCTCACTCATCAGAGTTCCAACTCATCACTAATGCCAATAATTAGACTTCCTAAAGCATTCTCCAAGACAAAGGTGAAATCTCAATTTAACAGTCTCCCATTTAAAGGATTTCAGGAAAAGCAGACCAAATCTTTGTTTAAACCTAACCCCACCCCCACCCCCAAATAATGGATGTGTCTGTTGTTTCTGAAGTCTGACTGTAGCCATTTTGCATGTGCAATAGCATTTTTCCTTTTATGCATTCACAAGCCACCTTCTTCCTTTCCCAGTAGGAGAGAGATGCCTGAGTTCTGCAATGCTGCTTGTCTTCTTCTTGAATTCAGAGCACAGAAAGAAGAGATCTGGAGCCAAGTGGCTCTGTTGTGTCACTTCAGTGTGTACATTCTCCCATCTCCTCCATGCTGTTCTCTTAAGGTGACTTCTCATTCCTCACCTGTTACCATCAGGACCCTCAGATTCTGCTTTCTGTGTCCTACCCCCCCCTCACCCTGTCCTACAGAACCCACTTGGAGTGTTCTCCAGTGTATGCAAAAGTCCATCCTTTCCCTCCATCTTCTCTGGTTTGCCTCATTTCTTTCTCTTTCTCTTTCTCTTTCTCTTTCTCCCTCTCCTACTCCCATTACATTTTCCTTCCCTCTTTCCACCTCTTAGATTGAGTGAATATTCTGCTAATATTTTGCTAGACACCCTTCCCCAAATGGTCTGTTAAATTAAGGTTTTACTGAGTACTACGAATCCCATCATCACAGAAACAGCCTTAGTTTCAGAAGATGGAAGGCTTCACTGAATCAACAAGCTCTATTCCCAAATAAAATATGAACAGTATCGCCTTCATATTGTCATTGAGCATCATAGTTTTGGAATGAATGAATCTTGACAACGTTGGTCTTTTTCTTTCAATATTAACAAAGCAAAGCAATATGTCAAGGACATTATATTATACTTAAAACAAGCGTACCTTTAATGTCTTGATCATGGTTGGATCAGTTGATCTAACATAGAAACTCTTCAAGTAAGGCTCAAACATCCCCTGGAGAGGAAAGAATAGAATCAGAAATCAATAACAAATAAGGAGATCAAAATGAACTATTTTAAATGTATATAATCAACATGTCAAACCTTGCGTTGGATCGACATGGTTGCTATATTCTGGAGAACGATATACTGTACTTCCCTAAAAGTGAATGCAAAATGATTAATGTTTTCCTTAATTATTTCTGGATGAGAACTATGTAATGAAAAATAAACTGAATATAAAATGTTAAATCTATACTTTTATATAGAAGGATTAGTAAGTTACTTCACTTATACAGGTAGTCCTAGGCTTATGACCATTTGTTTAGCGACTGTTCGAAGTTACGACAGTGCCGAAAAGTGACTTACAACTGGTCCTCACACTTAAGACCATCACAGCTTCCCACGGTCACATGATCAAAATTTGGACACTTGGCAACTGGCATGTATTTAGAATAGTTGCAGTGTCCCAGGGTCACGTGATCGCTATTTTCAACCTTCCCAGCCAGCTTCTGACAAGCAAAATCAATGGGGAACTGTGTGATTCACTTAACATGTGATTTGCTTAACAACCACATGATTCACTTAATGACCATAGTGATTCACTTAACAACTGCTGCAAAAATGTCATGAAATTAGGTGCAGTCATATAATACTTCACTTAACATCCATACTGCTTAATGACAAATTTTCCAGTCTCTATTTTGGTCATAAGTCGAGGACTACTTGTATACATTTTATACAACTGAATTTGACAAATATAATTTATATACATAATTCATATTATGAACATCATCAGAAGTGCATGCAGGGATGCAGGGGGTTAGTTATATCCACAATTAACACTAATTTTATTAGAAATTTATCTGAAAGCCATACTGAAATGTCTAAAATCCTATTCAGTTGATAGAATAGTACTTGTATTCAATGTTTATTTTATTTATTTATTACATTCGATTTATTGTCCGCCCATCTCCCTCCAATGGGGAACTCTGGGCGGCTCACAAAGTACATATCATACAATTATACAATTAATTACGCTGTGTGACCGGCAGGGGTCACTAGGGGGTCATCCGGGCTTTTCCTCCTCCATAGATCTTCCTCGCCGCTCGCCGCGCATGCCGGCTGCATTCGGAGTTCAGCCAGCACCGGTATTTTGCTCCCCTGCGCAGCACCGCCGGTTCCTCCCATCTAAACGGGAGTACCCATTTATCTACTTGCAGATGGAATAGCTTTTGAATTGCTGGGTGAGCAAGGAGCTAGGACAAGGGACAGGAGCTCACTCTGTCCCACGGAGCTGGGCTCGAACCGCTGGAGAGCCAATCATTTCTGACCGGCAACTCCCGCGTCATTAAGCCCTTGCACCATCACATTACTGCAAACATTACTATATATATATATTGTTACTGCAAACATTACTATAGACTCCTAAACCTGTATTTGAAATCCCTGATTAAACCTGGATTCTCAAATTAAATTTAAAGGAGAACTTGTTTGATTTCATTTTAATATGTACTAGCTATGTGGAAGATATAAGGATTGATAAGAAATAGCATGTAATAATAGTAGCAGTAGTGTCTAAAGAAATCTTGTGGTTCAATTATTATACTTTGTTCCACATAAGGAAATCACAATATTGATTAGTGTTATTTTAGTTTGGTTGAATGCATGAACCAACCCCACAAAACAAACTACAGAATATAAATCTAATGAATGATCATGCTTTTGCCTTTCTACATCATGCTAAGCCAAAAATAAACCATATTATAGCTCAGTCTTATTTCATGTGAATTAGGTATGCAGTCGCAACAATTTCTGGGACTTAAGCAAATTTATAATTTATGGTACTACTATTATATTATTAGTATTCTATATTACTTCCTCTAAAAGGTTAGTTAATTCAGAATATAATACTTCTCAAATGTTGTATATGTTTACTTCATCTCCTTATAACTGATAGCTATATCTGGTCTAACATTTCAAAAGCTGGGATGATCAGTGACAGCTAACAAAAAAAAAAAAAAAAAGGATTTACCTGTTACTCCGAAGTAAACGCACTAATGACTTAGCGACTACACCAGCTTCAGAGTTGGGTGCCACATGCCAATAAAGCTGCGCAACTGCCATCACCACCTTAAAAAAAAGTGATTATTTGCTGATGATATTTATCTACAGAATATGTTAATTCCCTTTGTATCTTGAAAGGACATTTATTATTTTATTTTTAAGGCTATGTTTTATTTATTTGTTTGACTGACTAATTCACTTGGCCATCTAACTCACCATTCCAACTCTGGCTCACTTACATGAGATTGAACAGAAAGACAAAAAATAACCAACGAGAAAATAAAAACAGAGAAAATAATACAACTGAGGCTGATCAGTCATAACCTCCATTTTTAGAAAAAATGGGCTCATTCAACACTAAGGCCCAATGCCTGGGGGAAGAGCCAAGTTTTCAGGGCCTTACAAAGGGTCAGCAGGATTGGGGCTATCTGAATCTTGGGGGATATGCTATTCTATAGGGCAAGCACCATAACAGAAGGGAGATGCCTCCAGGGTCCCATCAAATGTTTCATAGAGGAGAACTTTAGCATGCCCACCTTGTTGGACCCTGTGAGATGGGCAAAAACAGCCGGAAGTTAGTCCTGAAAATAACTTGTCCCTGGTGCCATGAAGAGCTTTGCAGGTGATAACAGCACTTTGAATTGTTCAACTTCTATTGTCTGATAAGAAAAATTATCTCCAAATGCTTATTTTATCTACATAATTCCAGTATTTTGGAGGAAAAATAATCCTTCCTCAGGCTACTTGCATCATCAAAGCAAACTTTGCAACACAACACTTAGTGAAAGCCCATGAGGAAATGAGTGTCTCCCATTCCCTACATTTATCCAACATATTTACACAAATACAATAAGAACTTTGAGATAACCCGTTTGGCTGCTATATACTGAAGTTTTCAATATCAAGCTTCACATTCCAATAAAACAAATTAACTGACATTACAGAGATCAATCCAAAGATTATGTGCTTTGAATATTTATAAAATTTATTTTCTAAAATGGTCTTAAGCAATAAAACTGTTTTTTAACTCTAGCAAATAGGTTGATGACGCTGCAATATTTTTATGGCTCCCGCTACACTTGAAAGATGTGAATTCCTCAAAAGTGTATGTAATGACCACCATGGCTGGACTAGGATGGACATCCAATTTCCAATCCAAGAAATGTGAAAAAAAATGTGGCACATTTATCCTTTAAAACAAAATCTTAATCCAAATGTATTTTGAGGAAAAAAAACTCTTATTCAGACAAAAGTTACAGCAGACATGGCATTTACAGCATATGGTGTGCCAATTTTTCCACGAAAACATGTCAGGACTGGGAGTTTGTAATAAAGTATATTTATACATGCATCTTTTTCATCTTCTTGGTTTGGTGTGTGTCCTTTTGTTTGTCCATCACAAGAAACATTCTGTCCGTTCAATGTTGTCCATGGAGCAACAAGATTTGGATGTTCACATTGAGGTAAGTGTTTGCATTCATAGCAATTACGTGCAACACTCTTCCCACTAATTAGGCCTAATATTCAAGATCCCATGATGGATTTGCTTTAAAAACTTAGTAAATAAGATAGAAAAACAGACAAATCCTAAAAAGAAGCTCATTTATAATAAAGAGACAGCTCCTCTATTCAATGTCAAAAATGGATTGATTTTTAAATACCATAGGTTCACAGCATTATTCTATTCCCTTAGGGAGGTCTCAAAATTGAACAGCAATTCTAATTTGCTTAATATATAAATTTCCTTCTGCCTACCCTGAGGGGATTAATTAAAAGCCAAAACTACTATGGTCATGTACAAATTCTGTATATGCTTAATACATCTTGCCCATTACTGACAACTAAGAAAATTAACATGCTTGCTTTAAGAAAATCCACAAAGAAGGGCTAAAAAATCTTTTGAACATTTTTTTAGAGGAGATTCTAAATTGGGCTCTGTTAAAAACTGGCATATAGATCCTTTTCATTGGTTGTTAAGCACACATATCAGAGCTGGTGGAAGTGAATTTCTCTCTCCAAGTTCCTATAATAGCTGTCCCAGAATTCCCCAAATGGTCCACAAAGAGCCAAGGAGCTGAATGGCACAAAACAAAATGTGGCTTAGGAAGGATCATCTCAAAGAATCAGGTAGACCCGTATTTCCAGGGGAAGGAGTGTTCACTTGTTTTTAGCTAATCTGGAGGAATCCCACTTCATTACAAAATAGCTCATCCCATTCACCTACTCAGCAAGGACTCTTGATAAGACATTGTTAGAAGTTCAAGAGAGCCACTGAGAAGAAAGAGTAAAGCAAAGACAGCTTCTACTAACCCTGATACTTGTGCTTAACTCTAAATCCAACTATCTGGCTAAATGAAAATATATATTTTGTGAATGAAATTAACCATACAGCAGCATTCCGGCTTTGTAGTAAAGGCTTTGTATTTCTTATCAGTAATCTGTGGTCTGGATCCATAGAATAGAGCTTGTTCACTTTTGGATCTTTATCCTGTTGCTCGTCAGATTCATAGAAATTCTTTTCATTGTATTCTTCCAGAGCAGCATCCTATAAAGGGAAATAACACTCATTATTTTACTTTTTATTTTTAAACCAGTTTCAATTTATCAAGGGATTTTTTTCCAATTTAAAGGAAAAAGGATCTATTTGTTTGTTGGATCTTTGCAATTCAGTTGACCAAATATCTAGTATCTGGTACATAAAAGCACAAAACTCTAATTAATAGGAGATACAGCATGAAAATACAACTTAAAGAATACATTAAATATTAAGTTTTTATTATAGACCATCTATGCCATTTTTTAAAAACTTCATAATTAGAACACGTTCCAAGACGGAAATTTCTTGAACGCAACTTATATTCCATGAAGAACCTAACAAAAGATTAAAAATTGTTCTCTAGTTCTTTATAGGTAGTATGACATTACAAAAACCAAACAAACCTACCTACCAACCTCTAGGTAAGTTTCCATGCCACAGTTAATTAAGTCTTTCACAATTTCCAACTGTATTCTGTGGTGATCAGAACTGTACACAATTATTTCCAATGTAGACATATCATACTTTTATTTTCAATCCTTTCCTAATGATCACGATCATGTAATTTGCTTTACAGCTGCCACATGCTGAGTCAATATCTTCACTGAGCTATCTTATATGACCCTGAGATTCTTTTCCTGGTTAGTGGGTTATGAGTCAGAAGTCTGCCCAATCACAATCAAACCTCTGAGGGCCACTGAAGATGTTATGAATTAAGGCTGCTCATGGTGCTTTAGTCATTTTCACAATTTTCATTTACTCATTGAAGCTGCCAGACAAGATCAGAAGATCTTAAAAAATCCATAAAGTTACAACAGTTCCAAGTAGGACTGTGTTCCAGCTTGGGGTGAAACTGGATGAAATATGAAAACCTAGGATAATTTTTAACTCATGCAACTGAAGACAGATAACATTCTTTTGATCTAGACTAAGCCAATCTAACATGAAAGACAGTGAGGACACTGTAGCCAGAAGGGATATTAGAGGAGTTTACAGATGGGGCTTTGAGAGAACATCACCTCTCCCTTTTCTTTCCACAGTGACCAGCTTCTTTCATGAATCTTGGAAATAGAAGGTCTGCATGGTGATATGGTAGCTTAAAGGAAGTCTCAGTCTGAGCCCATCTCTATAGAGTTCCTATAAAGAAATTATAGACAGTCAACTGTCTACTGGGCAGGAAGACAAAGAGAGGGGAAAAAAGAGGTCTGGCTGCCTGTCAGTGGCTAAGCCTCAGTTAAAGAATAGAGGAATCATAGGATGGTAGGGACCCAGGGTAGGAATCCTCAGACTGTGCCATATAAATGGCTGCCAACCTTTGTTTGAAAAGCTCCAGTGATGGAGCATTCTGTAGAGAGTAAAGAATATGGAAATCTTGATGGAAACATGCAAGAACCATTATCTAGGCAAAGGATAAACATTTTTTATGTCCTGAGAAATAAGGTAATATTCTGAAGGGGCTCAGGCAGATGCCTCCCTGATTCACTAGGATATAAGGGGGTGGGGCGGAGGGGAGAGAAGTATAGTGCAATCAGACTTGCAAGATTCTATTATTCTAGCAATCTCCATAAAAGTAGTTCTAGTTTTCCTGTGGAATTGATTTCCTAGTCTGTTTTACTTAGTGGAACTGACACATCCACAACTCTGGTAGATTGTTTCACTGTTTAATAGCTTTCACAATCAGGAAATTCCTCCTTATATCAAGTTTGGATCTCTTCTATAAAACTTCCACTCACCAGTTCTTGTTCTACCCTTGAGGACTATCGAGAATTAATCCACACCTTCTTCCCTGTGACAGCCCTTCACGTGTTGGAAGACTGCTAACATGTCTTCCCTTAGCCTTCTTTTCTTTAGACTAGACATGCCCACTTCTTTTTATTGTTCTTCATAAGATTTAGTTTCCAAGCTGTTTGCTATCTTTGTTGGTGATACCAACAACTCTGAGAGGGGTGGTTATTTTTTAAAGATTTCTAAAAACACTACTGAGGGCTCTATTCTTCTCCAATGCACACTCCTGAACTGGGAATGAGCTGGAACAAAGCACTTATTCCAAGCCAATACAGAGCAGATCAGGGTACTTCAGAGCCCAGGATCAAGACCCAAACCAGATTAGGCAGCCTGTCTACAGCTTTAATTCCATTTAAGCAAACAATATTTTAAGTCCTATTTAAAGTTTATTTATAATTTATTGCTGAATGTTCAGTAAAAAGCCGTTTCAACAAATTTACTTGTATTAAACCATTTTCATTTTAGTGGGCAAAAAAGACACTAATCTTATTTTTTTAAGATTAGTATTTCTGTACCATCACAGGTTCTAATGTCAAAATGAAATTCATTATCTTGTCACAGTAAAAATTAAAGGACATTTAACAAAATTAAGAAATACATTGGAAATTGTTTTTTTCCCCCTTGTTTGTTGGATCTCTTAAGCAACTGAAGCAAAGTAATTCAAAATTATTAATCTACAGAGAGATACACATTTAACTTGAAGGAAGATGAGGAAATCTGCTTGGAAAGAAAGGTAAATTCAGAAAATAAATATGCAAATATGCATTTTAACATTCTTGAATGTATTAATCTGAAAGGTTTAATTTCCATTTTCCTGCATCAGCTTTTTTTATAAAATGTCGTGCCCTATAAATATGCTGTTATTTTCTATAGTCAAGCACCCCCTTAACAAATCTTCTCATTAATATGTAAATTTAAAGTCAATCGGTCTTCTCCCTGACAGCACCATGAATTCCTAGTGCACTGTATAATCGATTTTGACTTGGCAACCACTATTTATCAAAGATGTCAGTTAGAAAAATTATGGAAAATGCAGTACAATTGATATGACTGCAATATACTTTGTCAACATTTAATTGTTCCTCAAATCATACATTTACATATAAACAGACTAAATACTGATCTATAATGATGCAAATAAACTAAATTAAAATCTGTTCTACTACATAAGAAGCTTGTTATATGTTTATTCAAGAAAGTACTAGAAAAAAACATGGGGGCCTGCTGCTTGATAGGTTTTAGAGATTTCCTTCTGATATTTTAGCAACTAAATTAATAAGAAGTCTGCTTATTCATTTATTTATTTGATTTAGGCACCGCCTGACTCCAGATGGATGGCTCCCTCCCTGGCACTGCAGAAAGCCTTGAAGACCTGAGGTAGGATGGTTGGGGCCCCTATCAGATATGTTTGCATGTGTGGGTGTTGTTGGCCAGTCCCACCATATGAGAGGCATTACTGAAACTGGTGGGATGATCCTAATCATTGGCACTTGAAAACTACAAATTTTTCAAAAGATACAAATCTAACAGAAAGGGTAAGGATATTGCAATTGTATGTATAGAAAAACTATACACTTGAGCAGAAATTCAGGAATCAGAACATGGAAATGTTGTTGCAAGTGCCTATGTACAACAGTGATACTATCAGTTTTTTTTATAAATCACCTGGCCAAGCAGAAGATATGAGGTCTTTCTGCATCAGATGACCAGTCTTTCAAAGAGGCATGCAATAGGGTAATGGGAGATCTCAATTATCCTGACATCCACTGGGAATCTAACTCAGCCAAGAATCAGAGGTCCAACAAATTCTTGTCCTCTCTTACTGACATCTTCATTTATCAGAAGGTAGAAAAAAGAACAAAGAGGAATTGGTGAAAGAACTGAAGGTGACTGGTACCTTGGGGAAAGTGATCATGTTATCCTTGAATTTGTGACATCTAGAGGGGGAAGAACTGAGAAAAGTCAAATCTGTATACTGGACTGAAGGAACTACAGGATTGTAATCCCTGAGTAGACTGGCAAAATCCATGAAGACTAGAGAATATAAAATATCGTCCCCATCTTCAAAAAAGAAGAAGCTATAGATTTGTCAGCTTGACATATATAACAGGCAAGGTTCTCAGATTATTAAACCACATGTTTTAGACATTTGGATAGGCATGCTATGATTAATAGCAGCTGCACTGGTTGTTGGAGAAATAGAGTTACTAGTTTGGTAGATCAGGAGAATGCTGTAGATATACAGTACTTGGACCTCAACAAAGCCTTAGACAAACTCTCTCATCATAACCTGCTTTATAAAAAGAAGAAAAAATGAACTATAGGACAGACAATATCATTGTTATACAAACTCAGAACTAGCTGAATAACCACATCCAAAGAGTTCTTAACGGCTCCACTTCAATTTCTCAAATGGAAGTTTTGAGTGGAGTGCCAGAAAGCTCTGTTCAGGGCCTTCTGCTGCTCAGCATTTTAATCAATGACTTGCATGAGTGAGTTGAGGGGTCACTTATCAAGTCTGAAGATGACACAAAGCTAGGAGGGGTGGCTAATAAGTTAGAGCAGAGAGAGAAGATTTTAAAAGGCAGAGACAGGCTTGAGCAGTAATGAATAGGATGGAATTTTAATAGGGAGACATGTCAAGTTCTGCATCTGGGGGAAAAAAATGAAAGGGACAAGTATAGAATGGGGGTGAACCTGGCTTGGCAAGAGTACATGTGAAAAGGATGGGTGGCCTTGTCAACCACAAGTTAAATATGAGCCAGTGGTGATACAACTGCTATAAAGACAAATGCTATCTTGGTGTGCTATTACAGGTACATAGATTATGAGATCATGAAAAGTGATTGTTTCACTCTGCTCTGTTCTACTCTGCTCCAACTCACTTGGAATACCATGTCCAGTTCTGGGCATCACAGTTCCAAAAGGACAGTGGGAACCTTGAACAAGTTCAGAACACCACTACCAAAATATTGGGGAATCTAGCCTCCAAGCCCTGTGAGAAACACTTAAAGGATCTGGATAGGTTTTGCGTACAAAACAGATAATTGAAAGATGATATGAAAGCAAGGTTGTCACACAAAATAGGGAGCAGGATTATTCTCTGTTGCCCAAAGGGCAGGACCAATGGGTTAAAATTAGAAGGAAGTAGGTTCATGCTAGACATCAAGAGGAACTTCCTTACTATATGAGTTGGAGGCCAATGGAACAGGCTGCTACACAAAATAATGAGTTCTCCATTGCTGGAGAATTTCAGACAGAGTCTGGACAGTCATCTCTCAAAAATGATGTAGTAGATCCTGCACTAATATGGGGTTGGACTAGATAACTCCTAAGGTACCTTTCAGTTCTATGAATCTGTGATTCTATCAGCATTACACTCAAAAAAGGGATCTGGGTAACCTGGCAGGTTGAAGAACCTTTAAAAGAAATGGGTATGTTTAACCTAAAGAAGAGAAAGCAAATGTTTAACCTAAAGAAGAGAAAGCAAAGGGGCGACATGATAGCAGTCTTTCAATACCTGAAGGGCTATCATAAGGAAGAGGGTGTGGATTTATTCTCTGTAGTGTCTGAGTGTAGGGCAAAAGCAAATGGATGGAAGCTTTACAGAGAGGGACTCAAATTTGAAATAAAGAGGTATTTCTTGACTATGAGCGCTTTTAAGCAGTGAAACAACCTATCTCCTGAAGTTGTGGGTGCTCCATCACTGGAGGTATTCAAAGGAAGTTGGACACCTTTTCTCTGAGTGTCTGATCTGAGGATTCCTGCCTCGGCAAAGAGGTTGGACTAGAAGTCCCTTCGATTCTATGACCATTATTTGCATCTCAGAGCCTCCAAAGAAGACCTGGGGGTCATGTAGTAGGTGCGGGAATGCAGGGTACTACTGAATACAAGCCTTATTAGTAGAAGTTATATGAAACAACATCCTGTTTGTGTGTGTGTGTGTGTTTTGAATGCAAGTTTCTCAGAATCACAAAAGAAAAAATCCTTGTCAATTATTAGTATTTTTTCTTCAATCACTGGTTAAAGAAAATTATGAAATAGAAAGTTGTGGGAATATAAGACAAAATAACCAGAATAAATCTGGATATATGATTTTGGTGAGCAGATTGAAAAGCAAAAAAAACCCTAGTTCTTGATTTAATGGAAGCAGTGTAATCAGTTCAGCAATGACAGTATTTATTTCAATCCTCTCCATCCAGGTCATAAAGATAGCCACATTATGCTGTGCCACAGTATGATAAAATAATATGTACTTATGAGAAGAATAGTAAGTTGGGAGAAAAGACATCTCCAAGTCTGAAACAATCTTACTGCTTTATTATAAATATGACCATATAGTCTTCATGTCACCAATAAAGGCTATACAGTTAGTCCTCACTTAATGACCACAATTGGGACCAGAATTTCTATCACTAAGTGATGTGGCTGTAAAGCGATATGTCACGTGACCACATTGCTTAGCAACCGCAATCTCAGCACTCCCAGTTGCCATCAATAACTGTGAATTGTGGGTCATTAAGTGAGTACTCACCCCAATCCAAGCCATTCTGGGCTTGGTCCCTCCCAGTCCTGAGCCTCAGTAAGGTAAGAAACTGCCTCCAACTCCCTCCACCCACTTATCTCCCCCTCATCTCTGCCCTTCTGGCCACCCTGCACCCTACCTTGCAGCTCTGGGGCTGCTTGCTATGCCCCAGGAACCCACAGCCATCCCAGCCCAGTCCCAGTCGCCCTTGCCATCCTGCACTCCGAGACCCCTGCCACCTTGCACTCCACCAACCCAGCTGACCTTTGCCATCTTCTTGCTTCCAAAAGCCCCTTTGCAAAAAGCTCCTGGAGTGCAGTGCACCAAAATGCACCATTGCAAAAAGCTCCTGGGCGGGGCGGGGCTTTTGCTCTGTGCTGTGAAAAAAAAAAGCCAAAAGCCCAGTTCAGTCCTGCTGGAGGGCTAAAGCTGGCTCAATCTACCTGGTGGCCAAAGGCAGGACTGGTCTTCCCACCTTCCTGAGATGGAGGACTGGTCTACCCGCAGAAAAAATGGAAGGGAGAGCCCACCAGGGAGCAAAAAGCGTTTACTGTGAAACTGATTAGAGTCTTGTCAATTTCAGGCAGCAGCTGCAAGCCAGCCAAGTGTTCTAATCAACTAATTAAGGTCACAAAGCTGAGCTTGTTAACTTGCAGTTAGCACTTTTAAGGGACCCACTGCATTATGGAAAAAAGCAGCTTAGGAAGAGATTGCTTGGTTAGGCAATCTCCCTGCTCTGTTAGAAGGGGGGGTGAGATGGGGGGGTGGGGAATGGGTCAGGCACAGGACAACCCCACTAATTGACTGTAATGGCAAACACGTGACAGAGAGAGAGATGATGATAAGGTCATATATGCAGGCATTGATCGCAGTTACTTTTTCATTACTGCCATAACTGCAAATGGTCGCTGTCTGAGGCAGTTGTTAAATGAGGACTACCTGTACTTGCAGTTATTGTAGCCTAAGGGGGGGCATACCAGTTACTGAACGCAAAGCTTCACATACTTTTGCCACACACATATATGCAGCTTTGGATGTACAGGCAGCACTTTCAAAGTGCCAAAGCAGTAGGCAGTATAGGATGCATCATATTTACAGGGACTCTTGGCATTCTTTTACCATTACTTTACAGAAAGTGTTGAATCTGCATATATATATGACATAAAATCTGCTTTTAGCAACACAGAGCTATCCAAATAAGTCTTTAAGTGGCTTACCTCTTTCCAAGGGCTCACAAACTGTGTTCGTGCATACCGAGTCAGCATGTGAATAATAACAACCTGTCCCCATTCTTCTACATCAATTAGCAGATTACACAGCTTTCGGTAGTTCTTGTGAATCAGATCTATTCTGTCTGGACATACTTCTTCAAATGCCATCACAACACTCCCTGCTACAAGCTAGAGAAAAATAATTTAAACACATATAAGTCAGTAATTTTGGCTAAGAATCTTATTCTAAATTTAAATATAACAGGCTCTAGGAGGGAAGTAGATTATCAAAAAGCGGGACAGAAAGTGATACTGAAGAGATTAGACTAGCGCTCTGTCCACATATAATTGCAGAATTGTATTTTATATCTTTGACATTACCCGTATCTTAAAAATCTAGTTTTCTTCCAGAAAGTGCAGCAAAGCCAGAGGCTTTGCAAACTATCAAGACCAAAAGAGGGTTAAGAGCTAAATTCTTCATGCCTGCACAGATTACATTAGAAAGAATTACATGCTTCTACCATTGATCAGATTCTATAGTTCTTCCACAAAACTGCTAACATATGTAGAAGTCTACCTTAATTGCTGCTAGCCTTTGAGTTCAAGTAACAGTATGAGTGAAGCCTGCCAAAACCTTGGGACATAGAACCAGATCTTAACTTTTATAAAATCTGCTCTTTATTACTATAGTTACTTATATCTTTGAGTATATTATCTACTGAAGTCAAGTTTTTATCTTTCCATGAAAACACTTAGTTGCTGAGAAAGTATTATTGCAGAGAGCCTGGGGGCAGCCCTTGACATGTACCACATATATATATATATAAAACTGTAGGTTGTTGTAAGCAAATTCTGCAAGAGGAGATTCTGAAACCAAAGCTGTCCTATTGTTAATCAAGGCATCAGAGTAACTGTTATTTTAAGGTGGCACTGGTGTGCTCTGTCTGACAGTGAATTTGTGGACAGCAAGCTGAAAACAGATGTAACTTGCTACAAATTGGGTACCTCTATCTGAAATAAAATGTCTAAGATAGCTACAACAGCTGATATTACCTTGAATGAACTGATGAACAGTGCCTTTGGCTGATGTCAACCCAGAGCAAGGGACAAAGTGAGCAATCTTGGAATAAATGTCTGTAACAGTATCAGGTCTGGAAATATAGAATGCTATGGCCCTGATGGAGATGTTACCAGATGAGGGGAATGGGGCAGAAATAGAGCCAGGGGCATCTAGTGACAAAAATCCTGCAATGATTCCAGCATTGTTGAAGCCAATGACTTTGCTCTGGCTGAGGCAAATCTAGGAAACCCCAGATTTCTTGCCTGCATCCACTGACAGTTTCTCAAAATCTGAAGTTCAGTTACCAAGTCCTAAGCAGAGGTGTATAATAAAGACCCAACAGCAGTGTGATGAACTCTGCAGATCTGAGAGGCTTGTCAAGAAGCAGGCTGGCAGAAGAGCAGATTCTGATGTGTAATGTGACTCATGGGTATTGAGTGGAGGCTCAGCATGACTGGTTTATTGGCCATACTCTTGGGAGAAAACACTGAGAACTTTTTAAGCCTCAGCTCTGTTGTGTTTACCTTGGTGTGCCATGCTTATAAGTCTGGATTCCACTCCACTTGTGTCTCCTGTCTCTCCCCTCACATTTGTTGTCTGATAAATGGAGTTCTAATCTGAACCTGTGCCAAGCCTGTTGACTACATCTGCAGTTGCCATCTTAAGATACTGGTAACATTGACTCACTGGACTGTGGTAGGCATCCAGCTTGCTATCTTGTTGGCTGGCAGCTAGTTATGCCAGCACGGAAAATAGGGACAGTTTTTTGCAGCCCTGAGCGAGAGCAAGAGTAGCAGAGAACCAGCAGATTTCCCAGATAGGGAAATTCTCAAGCAAACGACCAATTTTTTCAATGTTTGTCCATAATGAAGGTCATCCGAGTTCTCTTAAAATCACTGGATAACTTTAAATAACCCCAAATAATCACTGGAAGGCTATCACTGCAGATTTACAAAACTTCACCATGCAGATTCTAAGAGGCTCATCCAGTCAGTTTTAGTGATGAAAAATGTTCTGAATCCATGAAAAGGATTTGGCCTAGGATGATTCGGAGTTCCCAATAACAGTTCTACAGATATGGATTTCCAACTCTGTTTAATCTACCCTAAATCAGCATTTCCAAATTCCTAACACTGTGGTAGGAAGAGCTCATTCTCCAGTCCTACTGCATTCCAAGTTGTAAGATAAGGCATCATCCTGCTTATTGTCAATACTAGGAATATAGATGAACTTGAAACTGCAGAAAGAAAAAAATAAATATCACCAGATCTGTCTTATTTTATACATAACTTGCAAATATTCCATCTGTCTCCATGCAATCCAGATTTGTGCCAGGGAATGAAAGTTGTTTGCATAATCCTTCACCAAGCTATATATTTGGACTGAAGCATCTGATATAATTCACAATAGCGATCTTTAAGAGATCTTCACACATGTACCATGTTTGTCTCAAAAACCTATCAAAATTAACCAAGAGATGGCTCTGTTAGAATAGAAAGAATTTTGCAGCAGTGAGCAAAATCAGGAATCCACCTTGGTCTAGTGACTGGAGAAGCATGCTCAGATTTAGGAAACTGCTGAGAACATGAGACAGAGTCTCAAGATTTCATTCAATGTAATATTTGCAATATCAACATTTTAAAAACATATATCTCCCTGCTACTGTTAGGAATGTATTACACTGTATTGTGATAGGAAAATTATCTGGGACCCTCTCCATGAACCTCGTCCAAAATTATGCCAAATAATATTCAAACTCTCATGAAGCACACTGGCAAACCAGAAACTACACAGATTATAGAAAAGCATATTTAATGTCAGAGGTAAAAACATAATCCTGAAGTGTTAATAGTAAATTCCCAAGCGAGTCTATTATGGCAGTTTCTTGGAAACATTTCCTTCCCATGGCCTCCACACCTGGGTTGTGTTGCCTATCCTCACAAAAATTGACTCCCTCTGCCCTGCCTGCTTCCAATAATCTCCCACTCATATACAGTATACTAACAGCAACCTATCTTCAAAACAGAAAAAAAAAATGACCCAGGTAACTACAGACTTGTTGGTTTGACATCAATAGCATGCAAAACTCTGGAACAAATGATTAAGCAGTTGATTTGTGAGCATGTAGAAATGCATTGCTTGGCAGAAACCAGCAGAGGTTTATCAAGTCTAAATCACAGCAAATCAACCTAATCCCCTTTTTGATAGGGTGACCCATTTAAATGACACAGAGAATGTGGTAGACCTATTTCACCATTCAGTGAGGTTTCCTGTGAATTTCTAGTAGGGAGGATGACAAAAAGTAGAATAGATTATGTCACCTTTAGATGGATAGAGAGATGATTAAACAATTGTACAATGTTAAGGGCTCCATGCCAAGATGAAAGGAAGTTTTAACTGGTGAACCACAGGGTTGTATTCTAGAGCTGTTCAACATATTTAAAACTGACTTGGAAAAGGGGTCAGAAAACATGATTATCAAATTTGCACTCTACATAAAAATGAGAGAATAGCAAACACTTAAAGGGCATATCAATCAATCAAGAGGACTTTGACAATCTAGAACAATGGGCAGAAATTAGCAAGATAAAAATTCAAAACTGAAAAAATTTGGCTAGGAAAAATCAAAGGCATGAGTATAAGATAGGGGTGGGAGGTGACCATACTGGGTAGCAGTACATGTGAAAAGGATCTGGGCGTCTTGGTGGATCCCAAGGTGAACATGAGCCAACAGTATGATGCAGCTACAAAAAAAAAAAGAGCAAATGTTAGGGCACAAAGCAACAATTTAGATTACAAGGAAATGGATTTGGTTGGCCATCAGGAAAAAATCCTAACATTAACAGCTGTTCATCAATGGAACAGACTCCCTCAAAAGGCAATAAGCTCTCCTTTGCTGAAGGTGTTCAGAAACTGGATGCCCATATGTCAGGGATGCTGCAGTAGTGGATTCCTGCACTGGGCAGGGGTTTGAATTAGATGATCTCCAAAATACTCTCCAACCCTTCTAATAAATAAATACACATAAGTTAGTCACCAGAAAGTAAATTCCTTTATTTCAGTCAATGACGAGCATAAAACAATAGCAAAACAAAATCACTAGGTTAGTCGCTAAAACTAAACTCTTTATCCTGCTAAGATGCAAGTATTTGTTTCAGTCTAAGTCCCCTTCCCATCCAGCATAGAAACAAATGCTGTAATTCCTTCCTCATAAGCTAGCTTTATTACTAGGGTAGTAATGAGAGAGGCCCCTTTTTCCCCTGGCCAGCTCAGAAGCAAACAGAACTGACTACAGAGGAATCAAAGATGCTGCTCGCCTTCTCAATCTAGCTTGCACCTGTTTGAATTTCTTGTACCTACAGTTTATCAGGAAAATTATTAAATGTGAAGCTGAGCCTAGAGATCACCTTCCTGAACAATTTGCACCATATTACTTTATCCTATATAAACTACTCATTTCATTTTTTTCCTACATTCTTTCTTTCTTTTCTTTTTTGCCGTACTAATTATTTGCAAGGAACCTTTCAATGTTCCACAACGCTTAAAATTCAAACATGATTGCAAATACTATGTCTTGCCTCTGTTAACTGTTAGTTAGAATATAACATAATGACTTGTCACTGTGCATTACCTATTATCTTTTCCTTAACTGCAGTAATTGAATTTTGTTTTGTTTCAAACAACATGTTATGCAAAATAGATACTCTGACAAGGCTTCTATATGAAGCAACTGATATATATGCAGTTAAGCATGCATGTGAAGGTTTCTAGCTGCAAATTAATGTCACATTCTAGCAGAGAACTAGGGATCTGCATTTCAACCTCCAAAATTTCCCCAATGATTTAAAATAAGCAATTAAATAGAAATACAATTTACTGAAATGGCACTTTCAGAAAAATATTAAATACAATGATATTCATGTTACAGGTTTTCCCTATTTTTCATTGACATCTGGTTTATTAATATGCACCTATTATTACAACTGAAAGAAAACAGCTCAGAATATAGTTCTGCTATTATGCTAAACAAGTTCCAAATCCTGTGGGGATTGTATAAATTACCAATAACTATAAACGTGACGTTGCATTTATTGTCTTCAGCCTTGCTCCATACTGGAACCTGCTGGTCCCAGCATGTATAGAACTCATTCCATAAAAAAGAGAACTGATTATTTATTTTCTATCACATCACTCGTAAGGCGGGGGGAATTTCATTGTTTAAATTTATTCTACCTTTTTTCTTTCCTTCCCAATTGTCCTTAATATTTCTTACCTTGACTGACTTTATCAGTAATGCTAGCTATTAGGATTAGTACCAGATATAAAGATAAATTAAACATTTTACATTTGAGATAACAAATCTTAAATACAAAGGATTGTGCTCTTCCATTTGTTTTCACATATGGTACCAAAGACAATCTATACATTTTAAATCTTATTTGTTATAGGTGACACTTCTTAAGCAGAATACTTATTTCTTTGCTGAAAATCTAAACTCTACAAAACTAACTTCTCGATGCAATAGGTTTATCAAACATAAATTTTTAAGTTCATAATTAACATGCAAAAACTGGTATTTTCAAGAGAGCTGTTAAAAAATAAACTTATAAAAAGGAATTCAATGGAACATCATTCTGAATAGATTTGTACAAATCTGTATAATACATTGCTCAATATGCCATAAAAACAATATTTAATTTTAAATTACCCTCTTAAAATGTAAAACAAAAAAGTTTATAAAATGCCAGTGACAAGCAAGATTAAAATTAAAAAGTAGCTTTACTAGACAGGAAAATATAAATCATTCCTACAAAACTAGCAATGAGCTCGTCACATTCAAATACAGCTTTCCATTAAGGTTTTTTTTTATATATTAAAGCAATAAACATGGTTCATTTGTCTTTCACTGGTTGCCATGTTTTTCTGTGCTGTTGCTATGAACTTCAGCCATTATCTGTGCTCCAAGGTAAACCACATGAACCATCAACAAAAGTGACACCCAATCTATGGAGTTCATATTTTCTCCAGATTATCTATGCTAGTTGACAAGCTGGTAATGAAAAAAATCACACTAAGCAAATGGTTCCTCTAATAACAATAAATTTTCTATAAAATTATGAAGGGTACAAAATGTTTCCTTGCATCTATTTTGTCATGAATTCTAATTAATGCTGCAAAAACCTGAGAGTGCTGGGTCATCACAAGAAGTATATCAAGGTTTGATTGATACTATGGGGCAAGTTGGCCTACACTGCCAACATTTTTTTCTTTTAAATTAATGGCCATCCCACCTACCCTAATCATATAGCCCAAATTATATTCCCCTTCTTATTTCAATTTTCTGAAAGCATGGAAGCTGGTAAAGATCAGTCATTTATCTTCTAATAGCTGGATAATAGATCTATCACAATATAGCATCTGCAGAAATTCAGGTGTTACACTTCCCCGCGCCCCCGCGTAAATCTTTTACAAACATTGAATCAGTATCTTTGGAAGACACTAGGTTACCCACACATTTGTAATCTAAGCATTACACTTTACACATTATCTCTTGCATATTTGTTAAACATGTTAAAGAATAGATCTGATTTTGCTCCATTTTCCCAAATATTCTACATTAGAATACATCAGTAATTTTAATGACAAAACTATTACCACTTCTTCAACACATTTTTGACCTGCAAATTATTAGACTTCCCAGGAGTCAGTTGCTACAGATAATCCTATTTAGTCTTCACAGGGCACATGGATAGTCAATTTGTTTTACAAGAAATATATATTTAAATCCACAGCTGCAGCCCCCAAAAGGCCTATAAGCATCAATGAAGCTATATCCACTATGATATAAACTATGAGATATTATGTTTCTCTACTCACTTCTATATTTTTTCTCTAAAGATTAAATATTCTTCCCACAAAATGTATATAACTTGAAATGTAAAGGTGCCTAAAATGCTTTTTATGATTTTTTCTACATACTGCCTCAAGATGTCTGGGAGTTAGGAAGTGGTTTAAAAATGGATAAAATAACAAACAACTAATCAGTTTGTATGGAATGCAATACTCATCTAAAAGCTGGGATTACTTCAACCTTATTTAAAGAGGATGCAATTTTTACTCTGACTTACATTTGGAAGTGATAATCATGCCTTCATAATTAAAGTATTAATAATAAGGATTTTCCTACGAAAATACTATCATTGAAGGCTATTTAGAAGCCATATCTGACACAGAATACAGTTTCTTGTCTCCTCTGAACAAGGACTGGTTTACCCCAGCTAGCTACTGAATTCATGCTGCTGCATGTAATCTATAAAGCCTTAATAAACGAATTACATAACTGAGATATCCACTACAATCTGAAGAGAGCTATCTTGAAAATAGCATCTAAGCAATTTTGAACAGAACTGTTCCACAGAGCTTTCAGTCTGTAATGTGTTTAGGATCTAGTCACTCAGAGGGTTGATAACAGTATGGTTATTTTATGCTATTATTTTAATTGTTAGTTTTATAGCTTTTATGAAGGTGTAAGTCAATAGGATTCCATGTGGACTCAGTAGTATATAAACATTCATAAATAAATAATAATGGAGGTGGTAGTGAAGGGATTTAGATGTTCACTAATTCATATTGCATACATTTAGTTTTTAAAGTTTCACTCTTGGTTTCAGACTTTCTAGACAAGAACGCAATGGGAAACAAGAATAAATGATAGAGGTACAGTGGTACCTCGGGTCACGGACGCTTCTGTTCATGACCAATTCAGGTCACGAACAGCGCCGTTCACAAAATTTTGCTTCCGTTCGCGAACGCCAGATCGGGTGACGAACAGGATCCGCAGCCATTTTCCCTCCCATGACACGTGGTCGTGGCTTCCTGTAGGGAGGGGGACTCTCCCTCCAAGCAATAACCGCCTCCCCACCCGCCTTCCTGTCCTCCACACCAGAAGTCGCGTCGAGCAAGGTTAGCGTTCTCTCTCTTCGTACTGTATTTTGTTTCATATTTTTGTGGTTTTAAAAAAAAAATACATATGGTTCAGAACGGATTAACCGTAATTACATTGAACCTTATGGGAAAATTTGATTCGGGACGCAACCAAAATCGGTTGGCGACCAAATTCGGTGGGGTCAGAACGGATTAACCGTATTTACATTGAACCTTATGGGAAAATTTGATTTGGGTCGCGACCAATTCGGGTCGCGACCAGAGTCATGGAACAAATTAAGTTCGTGAATCGAGGTACCACTGTACTAGCAACCAGCTCATTTGCCCACTATGTCAATCTGTTTTTCATAATAAAGTAGCATTTCTAGTACACTGTAGCATTAATCCTACTACATCTAAAGCTTAAACTCTCACCCTGATCAGATTTAAGCTTTAAATGCCCTAACATTTCAGGTGAAGGTATCACAATTCTAATTTCATGATAAAGCTGCTAATTCTGCATTACTTACTGTGCTTTTGTCTTTCAAAAGTTTCTCTATTACTTCAATTAACATTTCTTTTTGTTCAGGATCAAGACTAGAAATTTAACATAAAAAAATGTCAGCAGATATTCTACAGATTTTGACTAAGTATATATTTTAAGTGAACAAAAAGAAACATGTCTAATGGATTTCATTCTAAGTTATGACCAAATATGGATATTTGTCTTACTGCACAATGAAAAAAGCAAAATTAAATGAAGAAATTGTATCAGATATTTTTCAGCTGCTCAGTAAAATTAAACTTTTCATATATATAGCATATACTGTTCTCCATCTATGCTAAAACACTTTAGTCAAAGTAATTTTGTTGATTTTATCTCCATTAGCAGATGGTAGTTATGATAAACTATATCTAAACTTCATTGTAATACACGCTGCTGAACATTAAATACACTTCTTCTATATTCATGGTCAGAGATAACTTACCTGTAAAGCTTCTGAATTGCATGGGCAGCATTTTTTCTAACATAAGGTGATAAATCAGCTGATGCTTCTTTGATAGCAAGCATCATAATTGGAACAATAATTGGCACTCTGATACTTGACAGCACTCGCAAAGCACTCGCACGGATCAACTGATTAGGATCCTAAAATAAAAATAAAATACTGATAATCTTTAAATAAATGTCACTTATTAAAAGCATGTATATTTGTTTTTGTATTTTCCAATTTTTTACCCTAACACCTTATTTTATGACACAGTTCTACAAAGGAAAAGAACCAAAAAAAAATAAGCAAGTCCAGCCATTGTAGATATGTATCTAATAATAGATACAAAACAATCTAAACTTGTCTGAACTATTTAAATTCTCCATTACATAAAGAAGAGAGTTAAATCAATTAAGGTAGATAGAACTGCCCATATTTAGATTATCTGGTAAACATACCTGCTTAGAATCATAGTTAATTTGTTGTGCTTTGTCTATTAAATCCTTTTAAGAAAAAATGAGAATATCAAATTGCTGAGCAAGTTCAAGAACTTGTAATGACAATTTTTTCTTTCAATTAGAAATACTGAAAAGTGATTTTCATGAATTGCCATTAATGCATATATTTTAGAATCTTGTATCCTGTTCCTTTTTCCTAGTAATTCTATGAGATGTCACCACTATCTGCATTACAGATGAGTACACAAGCTGTAAAGTCCAGAAAAATACACCATCATAACAGTTAAAAATAACCTGACAGCATTTCTAAAGTTATTTCTAAATCTGCAATTCCTAAAAGCAGCCATACCTTTCCCCAGAATTATGCAACTGCCTTTCACACCCCTGTTGTCTAAAAGATTTAATAACATTTTATTCCTCCTTAAATATCTTTACATTCCTTTTAGAGTTGCACAAGTGTATCACACATACTTCAAATAAGTGCTTAAGCAGGAGCAGTTATGTAATATAAAACAAGTGTAATATTACTGTTTATTTCAGTGGTTAACATCAAAGAGAGCATGGCTCACATATTTCAAAGTTGTTACCAGGAATTTGGTAAAAAAAAAATCATGTCATTCATTCAATTTTTATAAAAATATTGTATTCCTAAACCTTCAAGTTTTGAACCCAATTAGAGAAATACCACAGACTTGATGTATGTGTAGGGCAGTCTATTGGGTCCAATCAGACTGGATCCAACCATGTCTGACTGCCAATACAATAACCACTGAAAAAATTATCCTCTTTCCTGTAGCCCCAAGTACAACTCCAGAACTTCTCTAGAGGAGTGGGAAAGCCCTCCTGAGCAGATCTGAAATGTATGCAGGGAGCTGAAAGAGAAGGAAAACTTCAGTTATACAAGTAGAAAACCATACCTGTAAAACTGGATTTAACCAATGTCAGCTTTCAAAATGGCACTATATATGGGCAATAAACCAGATTATCATCTTTAGAAATAAAATGGTATATGTTTGGTTTTTCTCTATTAAAAATCAGCTGCAACTTTATTAGAACAGGAATATTTACTAATTTGATTTTACTCACTTTCAGAGCACGCTGAAAGGTGCTAATTGACAGCAGTGCCAGATCCTGCTGCTCTTCTGCATAACGCATCAAATAGACGTACACAAGTTTTTTAATCTGAAAAACAAATCAGTTCATTTAGATCTATATATTAAAATTTAGTATCATCCACAAGTACATCCATATGGTCATGTAAGACTGTTGCATTCCAGAAATATGAAGCATTATAGTATGTGTGTGTGTGTGTGTGTGTACACATGCACATATAAAGACTGTCACAAGGAATGGACATTCTAGATTCCCTGTGACAAGATATGTCTGTATTTTATATTCAAGACTTCCAAACAAGTAATCATAGAAGTGCTACAGCTTACAAAAATGATGCTTTGATTAAGTTCTAAATAAAGCCCATATAGGTTAAAACACACAGGAACAAAAAATTATTCTCAAGTTTAAGTAGACCGTAAGGGGTTGTAAAAAAAAAAACTCTGAAAAAACTTTAAATACAGTTGTGCTATAATTATTGTCACTATCTGAAAAAATATTTTTCAGTCTATTCTGTCAAAAAGCAAGATATTAAATCACAGAAGGTTACATGGCTGTAAATTATTTGTTGTTCTACTATGAACAAGCAGCAATCAACATTGACAACAAGAGGCCTGGATAGTGAATGACTGCAGGCGTGCAGAGAAAGCCTCCGTTCCTTGAAACCACTCGGAGACGCGAGACAGGAGTACTTCAGCTTCGTGACTGCACCATTCTTTCATCATTTACCTTCATTCAATGTTACAGCACTCCTCCCTTTAAAACTAATAATAACAGAGCCCCATTAGAGTTGAGGAACACAGCCAGTTCTGTTTAATTAGTTTATCAATACAAGTATATCAAACTTCATGAGTTATTGACTAAACCTTTTGTTATTTCTGTTCTAAACCACCAATTATATTTCGAGGTCACTTTCTGCATCTTTTATTGCGAAGCCTAAAACTAAGTGTACGGCGATTCACTATTTATGAAAATTAATTTGACTAAACTCTGTAACTAAATGTCCTTCACTAGCTTTGAAATTCTTTACAGTCCTGCCACATGCTCTGTAAGTGGATCCTTTTCTAGAAAAAGATGGTGATGGTCAGGGGGAAAAAAGGAGAAAACCCAATGGTAAAAACACATTTCCCCCTTTTCTTCCCTTTCAAGTACATTTCTTTAGCTTTGGGGAATTAAAAAAAAACAACTGAAAAAAGGACTATGAAAGATTTCCTAATATTTTTATTTTAAATTATATATAAAAATGCACAAAAAAATCTTGAGTCTCATGTTTAAAAATAGACTAAATAGACCAGCATATAAAGGGTCTACTGGCTACTCTGAAGCCTACATCAATGCTAGCAAACTTTCATTTTCCAGAAGTCCATGAGAAAGATAAAATAATATAATAAGGGATCACATCCTGAGAAGAACTGGTAGAAATAAACTTGAAAATATCCTTACAATAAATAGATTATATTGTAAACATTTGACAAATATGGGGTGTTAATTTTAACTGCTACAATACACTTACCTCATAGGTTTCAAGCACTACTGCAGGTTTAGATTTTGATTTATGTACCTTAATACCTATTAAAATCTATAGAAAAATGAAGTACCTTGAGAATTCCAAACTAACATACACAGAAGACTGTCAGTGGAAAAATATTTTAATATTCAATCTGCATGTTGTTGGAAAGTATAATGTCCAGTAATGTATATTTTACGTGAAATTGCTCATAATACAGCCTGGTTTCTTCCACAAAGATATTTATATCTTTTGCTTAAAGTAAATGTATTTTTACAGTCCCAGTTCAGATTGAAGAGACCTTAGCATTAACTTCAACCACCCAACATGAAAGAGGTTACCGCTAGCTCTATGTTCACAAAACAGCTGTACAGTACTTTGTGCTTAGTGCATACTATGCAGTTTCATAAATCATGATAATACCATGCTAACACATTAGCACATTCCATTAATTATTACAAGCATGACCTGATACAATGTTTGTAGCAGGCAATAAAGCTTTGCTTTAGTATCTTTCAAAAGACAGGCAAACATTTCTGGCCTGGTTCAGAATTAGTTTAACTAATGCTGATGTGAGGGTACATTAACTCCTCCCTAAAATGAAATATGAATACATTTGAGGATTTTTATTTGGGGTGTTAAACTTACATGTGGGTATGCCAGCTTGTGAATAATGTAGTTGGCTCAAATTTCCCAGTGCAGATAAAAGGAAGCTGGTAGGCAAGGAAAGAGGAAATAATTCTCTCTTGGGAAGGCCTATATGATTATTTTAACTTGAGATATTCTCATTTTAGGGAACCAGCATTATCTAATTCTTGTTTCTCCACTAATCATTCAATTTAGATGTTCATAATCACATTAAATGCATATGGATTATTAAATATATATTTATAATATTTGGCTGAAATAAATGGTTTGTTGTTCATCATCCTGTAGTCTTAAAAAGAGCTACATTCAATGCCTCATTTCGTAAATATTAACAGTTCTAAAGATTTGTCTAATAAAAGGCTAATACTGACACTTTTCAGATAAATTTGGTATCATGTTATAAAGATTATAAAGGGTTGCCTTTGGATACACAGTCTGCATTAAAAAGCCACTATACCTCTTCCCTCATAAATTCCCAGTCCCATTACTAGAAGCCCATCTCATGATACCTAGTACATTGTCAGTAATAAGATATACAATAAGCTACAACATACTAGATTCCTCTTAATTATGATAGAAAGAGAGCTAGCTACAAGCAGATCCATGCAGTATTTCCCACTAGTTTTAAAGCAGCTCATAAGTAAGGTTGATTTAAGCTAGGGATCAGAAATCCATAGCCTACAGGCCACATGTGGGCCCTGAACTACTTTTCTGCAACCCCTATCAAATCATCCCATTGAAAGTGTTTCCATTGATTTTTGATGGAAAACAAAACCATGCAAGTATGTAAGCTTTGGAAAACTGTAGCAAAACTAACCCCCCACCATGCCCTAAAGCACTCCACTCTACTCACCTGCATGACTTTAATTACCTTGACATCTGTTGGGACACAAACTCTACAATGCATGATTCTTCCACAAAACTAAAGCTGAATGCAGTTGAACATGTATCATGAAATCAGAGCTTAATAAACTCAGAGCAAAGTTTCTGAAAAGGGAGATGCTAAAGTACACACAGCGAAGAAAAATATAGAGGATTGCAAAAGAAGCAAATATGACCACACAAAAATCTTAGATCTTTTCAGAAAAGATCTGAAAAGAAATAAATATGCCCATAAAATTAGGAAAGAGGTACACATCACCAAGAAAGACTACAGAGATTTTCCAGAATTGTAGAAAAGGTAATTAGGGAAGGTAAAACTCATAATGACTTGAGGCACAGCATACTAAGAAAAAACAAATGTGATAATATAGCCTCACTCCTACATTATAAGAACACTTTTATGAGTAGTGACCATAAAATCATACAGACATGAATACTCTCTTGACATTAAGGAACACTTGTACACAGATCAACCACCTGTGTCTATGTATCCAGAGGAGAGGGTTGACACAGATCAACCACCAGTGTCTGTGGATCCATAAAGAGAAGGTCCAGATAATCAGGCTCAAAAATCCCATTAAAAAGGCTTGGAAAGTTCTGATAATTTGATCATTGGAATTTTGGAGCAGCTGATAGGTAGTTGAATGCATAGCTTGTACTTTAAGAAAGTAGATTTGAATGAATTCAGAACAAAAATAAGGAGGACTATCTGGTTGAGAAGTTAATTAGAAAAGGAGCTCAAGATGAGTGGGAAATATTAAACTACAGCAGAATAAGCCAACATGATAGCACAAAAAGCTGGTTCAAATATAGAAATCAAACAGGACACATATAGAAGATGGAAAAATGGACAGGTCACTGAGAAAAAGGACACACAAGCAGCCCAAATTTGTAGACAATATCAGGAAAACTAAAGGTCAGAGTGAGCTGCGGTAAACACAGGATCCTAAGAACACAAGGATGTCTTCAAATAGGATCAGAATAAAAGAATAAATAAAGAATCCATGCATCAGTTGCTCTATAAAGGTGACAAAATGCTGTAACACTTAACAAAAAAAGCAGAACGTAAGATTCCGGATCAGTCTTCACTGAGAAGCCAGAATGTATCCCATTAGATAAATGTGAAGAACAGAATGGGCAGAATTGAAGCTTGAGAATGGTAGAAACAGGTCAGGGAACACCTCTTTTTTCTGAATGAGTATAAATCTCCAGGGCCAGATGAATTTCACCATTGGATGCTCAAAGAACTTGCCGAAAATCTGACTGAATCTTTATGTATTATCTTTCAGAGATTCTGGATGCAATACAGCACAAACTGACAGGTGAAGGACAAATTTGACCTTATTTTCCTAAAAAGGGGAGAGGACCCAGGGAATAACAGATCAATTATTCTAACATCGTTACCTGTAAATATTCTAGAGCTGTCATAAAGCAATTGATAGGTAAACATTCTGAAAATAATTAGGTGATCAGCAGACATGAGCATGAATTTTCTAAGAACAAGGTATGTCACATTAAACTTACTTCATATTTTGACCAGGTAACTTCCTCAGTAGTTAAGTGGATACACTACAGACTCCTGATTTCAGGAGAGCATTTGACAAAATACCCAATAACACTCTGATTAGTGATCTGTTTATATGTGGGTTGGATGGTGTGACAATTAAATAGATCTGAGTTAACTCAAGCAACCATATTCAAGAGTACTCAAATAATAGTTCCTCATCAAGCTAGAAAGGGTAGCATATAATTCAGTCCTAGCTCTGTATCCTTTAGTATTTTTATTAATGAATTTAATGAAGTGAAGGGAATGCCTATAAAAATTTAGAGATGGCATAAAATTGTCAGAGACAACTAATTCTGTAGAATACCCTTCTCAACTGGGGTTTCATGGAACCCTAGGATTCTGTACGAGGTCACTAGGAGTTCTGTGAGAGATTGTGTCTGGGGGGAAAAAAAATAATTTTTTGAACTTCATGCATGACTCAATGATAGTTTTCACTGTGGTGGGAATTTTTACCTGCAACAACTCAACCACCGGCCTACTGCTTCATTTCAAATATTACATATACTTAATTTAAGAAGGATTCAGACAAACATTAAGTGCTATGAAGAATGAATAAACTGAGCTGAGTGAGGATATGATGATGTTCTTCAAAAACCCAAATACTGTATGTCAAATAGAGAAGGACAAAATCTCTTCTATATCATCCTATAAGGTGTGGCATGGAATAATGAATTTAATTTTACAGACCAGCAGATTACAGTTGAATACTAGGAAAAGTTTCTGAAAAGTAATAGTTCAACAACCAATTACTAATAGAACTGATGGGCTTCCTTTCACTGGATGTGATCAGAAATGCTTGAGTTTGGATTCCTACTTGGAACAGCCTAAATGGTCCTGTCCAATTCTGTAATTCTATGAAGAACCAAACTGTGATTAGACAGAAAAGAATGGTAGAGAAAGAAATGGCTTAGATATAGCACCAAATAATTAATGTAGCCCCTTCATGGATCACTGCCTTGTCGTGGCGAAGGGGCTTGCGTAACTCAGTGAAGCCATGAGCTATACCGTGCAGGGCCACCCAAGACGGACAGGTCATGACAGAGAGTTCTGACAAAATGTGGTCCACTGGAGAAGGAAATGGCAACCCACTCCAGTATCCTTGCCAAGAAAACCCCATGAACAATGTTAAAAGGCTAAAAGATATGACGCCGGAAGATGAGCCCCTCAGGTCGGAAGGTGTCCAATATGCTACTGGGGAAGAGCGGAGGGCAATTCCAAGTAGCTCCAGAAAGAGTGAAGCGGCTGGGCCAAAGCCGAAAGGACGTTCAGCTGTGGATGTATCTGGAAGCGAAAAGAAGGTCCGATGCTGTAAAGAACAATATTGTATAGGTACCTGGAATGTAAGATCTATGAACCAAGGCAAGCTGGATGTGGTCAAACATGAGATGACAAGACTGAACATCGACATCTTGGGAATCAGCGAACTGAAATGGACGGGAATGGGTGAATTTAATTCGGGTGACCATTATATCTACTACTGTGGGCAAGAAACCCTTAGAAGAAATGGAGTTGCACTCATAGTGAATAAGAGAGTGGGAAAGGCAGTAATGGGGTACAACCTCAAAAACGACAGAATGATCTCAGTGCGTATCCAAGGCAAACCATTCAATATCACAGTCATCCAAGTCTATGCCCCAACCACTGATGCTGAAGAAGCTGAAGTTGACCGCTTCTATGAAGACCTACAACACCTTCTAGAACTAGCACCAAAAAAAGATGTCCTTTTCATCATAGGGGATTGGAATGCTAAAGTAGGAAGTCAAGGAGTAATCAGAATAACAGGCAAGTTTGGCCTTGGAGTACAAAATGAAGCAGGGCAAAGGCTAATAGAGTTCTGTCAAGAGAACAAGCTAGTCATAGCAAACACTCTTTTCCAACAACACAAGAGACGACTCTACACATGGACATCACCAGATGGTCAATACCGAAACCAGATTGATTATATACTTTGCAGCCAAAGATGGAGAAGCTCTATACAGACAGCAAAAACAAGACCAGGAGCTGACTGTGGCTCAGATCATGAGCTTCTTACTGCAAAATTTAGGCTTAAATTGAAGAATGTAGGGAAAACCACTAGACCACTCAGGTATGACTTAGATCATATTCCTTGTGAGTACACAGTGAAGGTGATGAATAGATTTAGAGGATTAGATTTGGTAGACAGAGTGCCTGAAGAACTATGGACGGAGGTCCGTAACATTGTACAGGAGGCAGCAACTAAAACCATCCCAAAGAAAAAGAAATGCAAGAAAGCAAAATGGCTGTCTGATGAGGCTTTACAAATAGCTGTGGAAAGAAGGAATGCGAAAAGCAAGGGTGAAAGGGAAAGATATAAGCAACTGAATGCAGATTTCCAGAGAATAGCCAGGAGAGATAAGAAGGCCTTCTTAAATGAACAATACAAAGAAATTGAGGAAAACAATAGAATGGGGAAGACTAGAGATCTCTACAAGAAAATTGGAGATATGAAAGGAACGTTTAGTGCAAAGATGGGCATGATAAAGGACAAAAAAGGCAGGGACCTAACAGAAGCAGAAGAGATTAAGAAGAGGTGGCAAGAATACACAGAAGGACTATACAAGAAAGATCTTAATGTCCCTGATGTCCACGCTGGTGTGATCACTGACCTTGAGCCAGACATCCTAGAGAGTGAAGTCAAGTGGGCCTTAGGAAGCATTGCTAACAACAAAGCTAGTGGAGATGACAGTATTCCAGCTGAGTTATTTAAAATACTAAAAGATGATGGTGTTAAAGTGCTGCACTCAATATGCCAGCAAGTTTGGAAAACGCAACAGTGGCCACGGGATTGGAAAAGGTCAGTTTACGTTCCAATTCCAAAGAAGGGCAATGCCAAAGAATGCTCAAACTATCGCACAATTGCACTCATTTCACATGCTAGCAAGGTTATGCTCAAAATCCTACAAGCTAGGCTTCAGCAATACATGAACCGAGAACTACCGGATGTATAAGCTGGGTTTCGAAGAGGCAGAGGAACTAGAGATCAAATCGCCAACATTCGCTGGATAATGGAGAAAGCACGAGAGTTCCAGAAAAACATCTACTTCTGCTTCATTGACTATGCAAAAGCCTTTGATTGTGTGGATCACAACAAACTGTGGCAAATTCTTAAAGAGATGGGGGTACCAGACCACCTTACCTGTCTCCTGAGAAATCTGTATGCGGGCCAAGAAGCAACAGTCAGAACCGGTCATGGAACAACCGATTGGTTCAAAATAGGGAAAGGTGTACGACAAGGCTGTATACTGTCACCCTGCTTATTTAACCTATATGCAGAGTACATCATGAGAAATGCCAGGCTGGAAGAATCACAAGCTGGAATCAAGATTGCAGGGAGAATCATCAACAACCTCAGATATGCAGATGATACCACCCTAATGGCAGAAAGTGAAGAAGAACTAAAGAGCCTCTTGATGAGGGTGAAAGAGGAGAGTGCAAAAGCTGGCTTGAAACTCAACATTAAAAAAACTAAGATCATGGCATCTGGACCCATCAATTCCTGGAAAATAGAAGGGGTAGAAATGGAAGCAGTAACAGACTTCATTTATTTGGGCTCCAAGATCACCGCAGACGGAGACTGCAGCCATGAAATTAAAAGACGCTTGCTCCTTGGGAGGAAAGCTATGGCAAACCTAGACAGCATATTAAAAAGCAGAGACGTCACCTTGCCAACAAAGATCCGCATAGTCAAAGCTATGGTTTTTCCAGTAGTAATGTATGGCTGTGAGAGCTGGACCATAAAAAAGGCCGAGCGCCGAAGAATTGATGCCTTTGAACTGTGGTGCTGGAGAAGACTCTTGAGAGTCCCCTGGACTGCTAGGAGGTCAAACCAGTCAATCTTAAAGGAAATCAACCCTGATTGTTCATTGGAAGGACTGATAATGAAGCTCAAGCTCAGATACTTTGGTCACCTAATGCGAAGAGAGATCTCTTTGGAGAAGACCCTGATGCTGGGAAAGATTGAAGGCAAAAGGAGAAGAGGACGGCAGAGGATGAGATGGTTAGATAGCATCATTGAAGCAATGAGCATGAAACTGAGCAAACTCAGGGAGGCAGTGAAGGACAGGAAGGCCTGGCGCAATATGGTTCATGGGGTCACGAAGAGTCGGACACGACTTAACGACTAAACAACAACAATTAATGTAGACTGACTGTTTTGGGCCTAATGTGATATGAAACTCATCCACCATGTTGTTAAACCACAGCTCATTCATGGGTTGCATCCACCCATCAATCTAAGACAAAATACACATGGCTGGTGTGGGTCTTCCGGGCTGTGTGGCTGTGTTCTGGAAGTTTTGTTTCCTAACGTTTCGCCAGCACCTGTGATTGGCATCTTCAGAGTGCAGGAGCACAGACAGGAGCAGTTCTCTCTGTGCCCAGGGTGATGTGACCCTTTTGTGGGTATTTATAGAGATCTGGGGGGGGATGGGGGGGTTACTGAGTGGCCGCTTGTTTTGGTGTCACCAAATACACATGTTATGGTTTACTGCAGAGCTCCATGAAGCCTACACAAAGTTGCCACTGATGTGCAGAAGGAAAAATCTTTAAATATTTGGGAATGATTTTATTAGCTTATTTAATAAAATCACTTCCCATATATTTAAACATTGTAAATTAAATCAAGCATAGCAATTAATAACAGCAAAGAGCATCCTTGGTTTCAAAAAAAAGTTGAGTGTTCCTAGCTTATTGATATGTATGATATAAAAGCAGCTGGAAGAAAGAAGCAATGGAAGAGAGGATATTATAATACAAGTTAAGTAAACACAGAAGTCATAATAGTCTATATTTAGAGCCTCTGGAACAACTAATTCTGCCTAAAACGGCAATGTCAAATCAATTTACCTCTCAGGATAGTGCCTTTACTTAATGCTGTATAGACACCAGCCAGACATGCTCAAGTCTCTTTATCTTCCTCTAAGACTGATCCCTTTATCCTCTACCTATTGATAAAGGTAAAGAAAATCCAAGTGTGCTATTAAAGCTAGTAGAGATGTTTTCTCTGTGAACCTGCTTTAAGTCTGATATGTTGCAACCAGCACCTTTATAAAAAAAGTCTGAGAACACAGAAGAAATACACTGTGAATTGTATCAACATAATTCAGAGTTTTTAATTTGAAAATTTTCAATTACTATAAAATATGAGCAATAGTTTGTAAACAAATAAAATATGAGAACATATACCAAATTGACCCTAATAAACATAGTTAAAAATACTGCCTGAACCATTATTTAATTTATTTATTCAATTTACACTTCCTACTTCTACTGTGACAAATACTCATGAGTAATTACAGCATTATGAGAGCCAGTTTGATGTAGTGGTTAAAGCATCAGGCTACAAACCAGGAGACCATGAGTTCTAGTCACACCTTAGGTACAAAGCCAGCTGGGTGACCTTGGGCCAGTCATTCTCTCAGCCCTGGGAAGGAGGCAAGGGCAAACCACTTCTGAAACCACTTGCCAAGAAAACTGCAGGGACTTGTCCAGGCAGTTGCCAGGAGTCAACACTGACTCAAAGGCACCCCCCCCCCCAAAAAAAAATTACAGCATTGTATTCACCTCTGATCCTCCTGGAAAAATTCAGGCTTCTGGTTCAAGACTTAACTTTTTATTATTTCACTTATGATGGGCAGGACTAACCTAGCCAGATGTACCCTGGTGGGGGCAAAACTATTTGCACCAAAGACTTCTAATGGAGACAGATATATCTTTACCAAACAATAAGCAGTTGCTCAGTCATGTCAAATATTAGCAATTAATAAGGACAGAGCTGTCCTTAACATTTACAGCTTAGCAAGGGTAACAAGTAACAGGAATTTCTATTAAGGGCAAAGTCATCCCCAATAAATACACTGAGCAAGGACAACAGACATGAACTAGGTCCTATTATGGCCTAGGAAAAAGGCCCTAAGTTGGTTCATGACATCCTATATTCTGTGATATAAGAATATCACCCGTTTCCTATCATAGAAGAGTTATTAATTCTACGCGTGTTTCACTGAAATGTTACTATAATTACCTCTAATTCAAAGATACAATTTCATGGAAAGGGCTTTCAAGTTTTAAAAGATTCTCTTAGAAGTAAAAGAAAAATAAGTGTTTTTATTTTGTCACCATACCTCAATACTTTTACTTGCTACATTCTTCACTACTGCAGGAAACAATTCCGATGCATTTTTCCCTCTGGCAATCATCTTAAAACACACAAAAAAAATTCCTTTAATAAAATATGCTTCTTTCAAATACAGTCAGCAATCTAACACATATGCTATTAGTATATTTCAATTTTCAATTTTATTAAAGTTTTGAAATAAATGAGTATGTCCTTTGATAACATGCTATCTTAAAGGGAAATCCTAAATTATATGATTTTGCAAAGAAATTTCAATTAATTTAAAATAGCTAAATAACTAAGTTACTTAAAATTGTTCAAGGGTCACTTCAAATGATCTAGAGTACCAACTATAAAAAATGATCAACCATGTGGGCAGTTTATGGAATTTTAAGAACTAAAATTATATCAAAATAAACTCAAAATGTTACAGAGTTTCACTTCAAAATTTTCAAACTTATCCTGATTTGATGTGACATTCTTTACACGTATACAGTATAAGTGTCCTATGAAATTTTGCTGGAACACCTACCAACTATTCTGATTTAAGAAGAGGTAGGATTGAAGCCAAACTATTACCAGACTCCATAAACATCCCAGTATTAGTTATAGGATAATAAAACTGAAATATTTAATATTACTTTTTAAGGTGTCTTGCATTATTTAAATGGTGATAACTGCAGCGTACCATGTAAATATATATTTAGAATCTTTTAAAAATTTATTTTGTCTCATTAGCTCATCATGATCACTGTATATTTCAATAAAAATTGAATACAATTTATAAATCCTTAGCCTCACTTGACTGTTCTCCTTTATATTAAAGAAAAGTTGGGTACTGAATGAACATAAATTGAACACAAAAGTGAGTGACCATTAAGGTGGCTTGCTCACAGAAGGAGAATGAATAAGGTCTGAATCACAGAACAAATACATGAAAGATCAGGGACAGGAAACAAGATGGTGACGAGGCTGTAGCTTTAACAACGAGCTCCTGCAAAAAGGTTCTCTACTTTTAAATCCACATATCCTTTAAAATTTTAAGATTTATTTGCAATATAAGACAGTACAACCCTCCCTTCTGGAGTATTCTTGGATAACAGCTAAAGCTGCAACTAACTCCTTGTGTCATGGGGAAAAGGAAGAAGCGACAAAGAATACCCTCCGCAACGCAACCTTCAGCAAAGCCAGTGAAGCAACAGAAGGTGGATACATTTATAATCAATAAACATATCTCTACATGAAAGACGACCAAATGGGTCAAAAGGAATGGAAAAACCAAAAGAAGTTGTGGTTGGAAGGGAAGGGAAGGGAAGGGAAGGGAAGGGAAGGGAAGGGAAGGGAAGGGAAGGGAAGGGAAGAGAAGAGAAGAGAAGAGAAGAGAAGAGAAGAGAAGAGAAGAGAAGAGAAGAGAAGAGAAGAGAAGAGAAGAGAAGAGAAGAGGCTTTATTGTCATTCCACTATACACTATACACCAAGTGCATAATAAGAATCTCAAAAAGATTAATGAGAATCTCAAAAAGAGATGAGAATTTTAAAGAATGGTCCTAGAGAATGGTGCTGGCATAACTTGATTTACGTATATCCTTTTCATTTTTTAACCTCATGCCTTAATTTCTTCAGCTGACTATTTCTTTTCTGTGCTTTGCATAATGTTGTATAATCAGTATGTAACTACATATGTATATTAAAAATTGTAAATCCATTTTTAAATCCATCTTGGCATTCAGGTTTTGCAAACTCCTTGATGTAAGCCTGTTTATTTGTATCTGGCCTCTGATCATGTATTTCTACATAATTCTACTCAAAATCTACTTCAGCTTTTCCAAACCTTGGCATACACTACATATGGACTTGAACTTTAGACACTGTAAACCACAGGGAGTCTACTGGCAGTCTATAAGAATGGAAAAATAAGAATCCAAAAAATAGCTGCCAAAATTTCCTAACCAGCACCTAGAGGAGGATGCCAAGATTGGGGAAATGTGATCAATGTACTTGGGATGCTTCAAACAGTCTTTAACAAGATATGCAACAGTCCAGTTTGGATCCAAGTATGGCTTCTGTTTACTCTTTCATTTCTAGAATGAAATGAGATCCTTTCATTTCTAGAAGGCTTTTGAATTAGCTGAAGAATTCCATTGACTGAACTCATTTCCAACGCTTCTGAAAATCTGCTCTAGAAGATTCTTCAGAACACTAACTAGGGAAAAGAAAACTGATAAAGAATGTGTGGCTGATTTGATCTGGCAGGATTGGCATGCTCTGGGTTCCATCAATTAAACAATGCCATCTACTGGGACCCGGGAAGCAAGCGTTCTCTGTAGCAGCACCTGCCCTCTGGAACGAGGTTCCCCTGAAATTCCAACAACACCCATCCTGCTGGTGTTTCAAAGAGCCTTGAAGACCTAGGTCTTCGCTCAGGCTTTTGGCAAAGGTAAGTGAAGCCCCCTTTAGAACATATGGGTTGTTTTCCTTTGTTCTCCTCCGGTTTTGCCATCTTTGCTCTTCAATTTTTGTCTCTTGTTTTTGTTTTTAATGTTTTAAACTGTTTGAAAACCACCCAGTCACTGAGAATCAGGGGGTATGTAAATTTAATAAATTATTATTATCTGTAGAGATGTTCAAAATGAAAAAAGATGCAAATTGCAGTAGATGTGTAACATACTCCAACAATCCTTTTCATAGCCTCCAACTTAGCAGAATCTTTGCTGCTTTCCAACATCTGCTTGAGATCTTCATTTCTATAAAAGAGAAAATGAATATATGAAGTTACTTGCATCACAACTGCTTGTGAACTTATTAATCATGAAAACAAAACAGGGATCCAACACACAACGTCAGGATTTCAGCAGTGCTGGAACTTATCCAAATAAAACCTGTTGCAAATCCCATTTTGGAGGAATATTAAGCACTTCCCTAGTAGAACAAATCAAACATACAAAGCATACATAAAAATTAATTTTGAAGGGTGACTTATAATAGTAGTATATGAGAGAAAAGCTAATATGGTCTAACTATTACAATATTTCAAAAGAAAATGGCAAAGAGATAATCATCTCACTGTAGTAATTCTTTCCAGCTCGGGTGCATACTTGGGTAACTCTTGCTCGCACACAATGTTATAGAGAAAGCCTTCTTTCTACTAAGACAAAGAACACTAAAAATAATCCCCAACAGCAATTATGACGAACGCTCAGACGCATTAATGCCAGTCATACATTAACAGAACAACATAAAAGATAGTGAAGAAATAGTGTCAAGCTGTCCTTCTCTTGGAGGAAAAAAGGCACCTTCCACTGCTGGCATAGCATCTATTTTTTTTTTAAGACTAGCCAGCATCCCCAAAAGTTATTTTGGACAGCAATCCTACAATACATTTAGTGTAATGCTTCAATAGTCATTTTATATATGTATGTACATGTTGGATTCAAAATAACCAACAAAACAAACTTATTTAAAATAAGAATAATAGACAAAGTTAAATAACTTTCCAAAATAATAAATAACAGCATTAGTAGAAAAATGCACACTTTGTATTTTAATGCAAACATGCCTAAATCATAATTGCTAAGCTTATACATGAACTGGAATAGAGTTATATGCTCATATTGGAACTTTAAGTATTTGCAAGAGAAACACAGGAAACCACCTTTACTAAAAAAAACTATTGGTCCATATTGCCTCATACTGTACACATCAATTGGCTGCAGTTTTCTAGAGATTCAGACCTATTTGGAGACATGTGGAATTAAACTTGGGGCATTCTATATATATGTATGTGATCTTCCATTAAGCTAATCTGGACAAAATGTGCCTATTAGGAAAAATGTGGGAAAATTCCACATGCATTAGGAGAAACCCACATGAAAACAGGAGCAGATTTTCCTGCATTTTTAATCACAAATATGTATAGAAATAAGACTGAATTAATTTAACTGGAGAAATAAGGAACTGAGCAAAATCAAACTAGACAGATCTGTCCATCTCTAATTAACATGGTCACACTATCCTCTCTTCCACACCTTATTCATCAGTGAGAGTATGTCAACTGTTAACTGGCTAAAACAATTTCTATCTAAAAATGAGATGAAAAAATACATCCAAAAATACTTGGAGCATGTTAGAAAAAAGGTTTTATACCTTCCCATTTTGGTAAATAATTCCCATCATGCACTGAAAAATCTTCATTTTAAACAAAGTTTATAAGTTACAAAAAAGAGCATCATGTTAGACTTCTGGATATTTAGGGAGATGCAGCTTTCTAAAGACTATCTCAAATCAGTTCATATTCTACTATTACATTTAGAGCAATAAATACTACATTTTGTCAGAAGGTCAATTTCCTTTAAATGTGCATTTGAACTTAATTTGTGTTTTCATATTTTTTGACATCCATAAAATCCAGGACACACAAACAAGAGAATCCTCTCAATAACATAAAAGGGAAAAAAAGTAGTTTTCTATTCTTTAACTTTAAAAATATGCTTTTCTGCATGGAATTCAGAACAGCAGTACATACAAAAGGGCATTTGTATACAGTAGCTAATATAAATATAAGTCTCCTAGGAAGATGCTTATTAGATAAATTGTAATTTTTGAAGTGTACAAGTGGAGAGATGAGCCACAGTGATCTCTTTGGAGAAGAGGAGGCTGCTTTGCTCAGTTAAGGACACCACTCCCTCTATGATGACCTGGGTCTAGCTAGCAAATTAGATATTATCTGGGGACTAAATCCATCTAACCTAACAACCTCTGATGGAATGATAAAAGCATAGTCTAGGTTTCAGAAATTGTGCCTTTGTATAATGGGATTACATGGAGAAGGTCATTGGGAAACAAAAACTTATTTCCATATATTCAGGACTCACAGCATGGGATTTATCAGATGCTTAGAGTACATTTCTACATTCTAGTACTTAGAAAGACAAGAAAAAATAAGGAAAGAATGGTCTTCCTACAAATATTCAAGCAGGACACACAAATCATCTCTGCAATGAACTGTGCTGAAACCAAACTGCATATTGAGGGAAGTGGTATTATTATTATTATCTTTGGTCACACAGTCAGCCAGATGTTTAGACTGGATTTGGCATTTTTATCCACGTATCAAGTCCTTCCCAAGGATCTAGGATAGGCAGATGTCATTGTTTGATGGTGTTAAAGATATCATCCACAGGATGTAAGCTGTTCCAAGTAAAGCTACCTTTTGCAATTGACTGATGATTTTTTCAATGCCAATGGTCTTCAAGTGGTGCTCCAGATGTTTTGGGATTGCCCCTAAGGCACCTATAACTATTGGTACTATCTTTGCTTTCTTTTGCCATAGTTGTTCTACTTCTATTTGCAGGTCTTTATATTTTGTGATTTTCTCCAGTTCTTTCTCTTCTATTCTGCTGTCTCCAGGTAGTGCAATGTCCACTACCCAGACTTTTTTGTCTTTCTTATCAACAGTTGTTAAGTCTGGGGTGTTGTGTGGCAGGTGCTTGTCTGTTTGAATTCTAAAGTCCCAGAGCACTTTAGCTTCTTCATTTTCTATTACTTTTCTGTTTTGTGGTCCCACCAGTTCTTGCTTGTAGGCAAATGGTATTTCTTGCACATATTCCAATGCACTATTGTTGCTACTTTGTCATGCTGTTGACTGTAGTCAGTCTGTGCGATCTTGCAGCAAACTAGGCGGTCCACTGTTTCTTCAGCTTCTTTGCAGAGACGGCATTTGCTGTCTTTTGCTGTCTTCTCAATTCTGGCTTTATATGCATTTGTCCTTAAGGCTTGGTCTTGTGCAGCCAGAATTAGCCCCTCTGTCACTTTCTTCAACTTTCCTGCTCTTAGCCATTGCCAGGTCTTCTTGTTATCTGCTTTGCCTCCTAGATTTTTTGCATAATGGCCATGTAATACGTTGTTGTTGTTGTTGTTGTTGTTGTTAGGCTGACTGTATTAATTCTGATTATGTGACTACTGCCTTCCTTTATTCCTTTGCCCCAGTAAGCTCCTTTTAATATCTAGAGATTTGGTTTCATTAGTTTTCTAAGAGAATTTCTCATTAAATTTCCCACATATAAGACTGCACAATTACTTAGCTACACTTTATGTTTCAGGATTGATCCAAGGTCTTTTAAGTTCTCTATTTCTGGTCTTTGGACAGAAAGACCCAAAGCACCTTTTTTTCTTCTTTTTATTGTGTTGTGATAAATCTTGGTATATTGTATTGTTTCAATACAGTGGTGTTTATGTAACTGAGGATTACTGACATTCTATTATTTAGATAGCTTAGAGTATTGAAAATAGAGAAAAGAAAAAAAAGTATTCTATCAATATAGAATTACAATTTAGGATGTCAATATTACAAGCATAAAATTATTTGGCTTTTTCATCCAAAAGTTGAGTATAACATTGAAAAACAACTGCTGCAACTCACATCAAAGCATTTAGCCCACGATGAAGATTTTGATCTTAAGCTTATTATCAGGTATTAAGTCTCCATTGTATTGTTACTCTGTGTGTGTGTGTGTGTGTGTGTGTGTACACACGCAGACACAAACACATGTTAATGAATGGAAAAAATAGATAAATGGAGCAAATTTAACAAGAATTAAAATATCAAAAAGTAGGAAAACAAAACAGGAAAATAAAAAGTACTACTGGGTTTCTGACTTCCCCCTTTTTATACATCTGCTAAGTTGCAATATTTATAGACATTTAGGCCCCCTTAAAATTGTTGAAATTGTGTTTCCAGTACTGTGCACAGTTTCTTGCTGCTGTAAGCATATATCTCATTAAATTATGATGTTTCTTGCTGATTTTTTCTGAGATTATACCTAGTAAGAAAAGTTGTGGTTTCATTTCAAATTTAAATTCCAAGATTTTCTGTATTATAATACAGTATGTATGTCTTTCTAGTACTTTTGAGTTTTTTTAATTTTGAGTTTTTTTTACATTTCCACTACATGTGATAAAATGTTCTGGTTCATGACATTTCCAACATTTCTTTGTTTATTTTAGATATAATTGATGGTGTTGTATACCATCTATAAAACATTTTGTACCAATTTTCCTTTAGGTTATAATTTGCTGTAAATTTCATAGGTTTAGTCCATAATTCTTCCCACTGTTGTGTTTATTTAAAGTTTTGCATCCATTCTATCATATATTTTGTTTGTTCTTTCTTTCTATTTTTCTACTGCAGGGCTGAAGAGACAATATCTCATTAGAAGGACTAGGGGACATACTTGAGCAGGGATCTCCAAACTCTTCAGCTCACTGAAGTTTTAGATTGTTCATAGACCCCCAAACATTTATTATATGAAAAATAATTTAATAAATACTATTTTAACTAATAATATTACGAATAATAATAATTTCGACCCCTTGGATAGTCCCACTGACCCTTAGGGGTTGATACTGACCACTTTGGAGACCCCTGAACTAGAGGGTTATCAGCTTGACTGGTGGTCACCTTTAATAATTACTAGGAATCCCTTGGAAGGAAATGCCTGCCTGTGAGGGTTTAAATTATACATCCTTTCAGTTTGTAATAGGGGAAGTAGAAAATTATGCCACAGCCTTTCAGTATAAAGAGTTTTGCACAGCACACATTCACTTAACTGTCTCTCTAACCCACAATAAACAGAGCTCACTAAGAGACAGTAATTTTTTTTTCTCTATTTCCCTCTATTCCCCTCCTTTCCTCTTCTCAAGAAGAACAACTTAAGTTGTTTTGTGGGCCCAAGCCACCTACCTGCCACCAGTGCAATAGATTTTCTCCTTAATTGTGCTACTGTGACAGAAGCCAGCTCTTTCTCTCATCTTTCCCCCATATTTATTATATACCTATTTCCTTAGAGGGTTTGCAAAAGTTGGGAACTTGCAAGGCTGCAATAGATGCATTCAACCAAAATAAATGCAGTTTCATGTCCAAATGCTAGGCAAAAATGAGATTGCCTAGAGCAGAGCAGAAGCAGCAATGAGTCTGAGGCACACTCCACTGGTCTGTGCACCCTGCAGGAGGAACACTACTATATAGTATTCAAAAAATCTGAATTGAAAGAAAAGTCATCAAAACAAAGAATAAGATTAAGTTCACTTAATAAAATACTTACAAAGACAGATTTTCTTCATAAGATTCAGCAGAAATGCCAGTAATCCTGTTTTCTTCTTCACTAGGTTCTGATTTTAGAGTAACGCTGAGCATCTCTGCTTTTTCAAGAATAAATATAATCCTGCAAGCAGCCTCAATGAATTTATCTAACAAAGAATACTTGTTCTAGGCCTACAAATTTAGCAAAAAGAAATAAGCACTCTTGTAGTGAAAGCTACTTATCAGCATAAAAACTGGAGTGTAATTATGAAGTAACAGGATACCAACTCCCTTCACTTTAAGGAAATATATACTCTATCAGCGATCACTTCCTAACAGAAACACATCTTACTAGCCAACTTCAACAAACAGTGTGACACAGCAAAAATTAAATTCATTCTTATTACATTGTTACCTTATTCTAGTTTTTCAACAAAAATCATTAGGGAACATGCAGGATATATCCAAAGGGAAGTTATAGGTTATCTTAACATGAAATTAACAGGACTATAATGTATTTTGCATTCTAGAAAAATGTTAAGTAAGAGATGGCACTGGCCTTGGACTATGAAACAGTAAAATACAAAGCTAAAGAATTCAGAAGCCAGTGCAATTTAAAACCCAGTGCAATTTAAAAATATGCAAAAAATAGCCATGATCAGCTAAGACTTTCAGTCAAGAGAAAATTGTTTGAAACAACTGATTCTCCTATCCCACTCCGTTCTGTATAATTAGCAAAAGAGAGAATTAGATAATTAGAAATATATTTTTGCCTTATCTTCTTCACCCAACCCACACAATTGTTTAATATTATTAAAGATACTTCCCTATTGATAGCATTTAGGTACAATGTAAATTACCAAATACAAAAATTATTATTAACGCATAATATTGTCCCTATTTTTAAAAATACAGGAAGGATGGAATAGAAAAAATGAATCTGTAAATGACAGTTCTTCCTTCCCCTCTTCTCATTTTCACTTCTCAGATAACAGAGCTTGTGGAACTCCTGAATTAATGCCTATAGGTTATTTTAGGATGGATGAAGCTGAAACTTAATCCAAAAAGATAGAAACACTCTGGATGGGGAACCGTTCAGTCTGGATGAAGGCTTGCAATTGATGCGAGAAGAAATTTCACTCTTCCTAATGTTGGATTGTTTAGAAATGTGTTTCTGGTTCCAATTCAATTGATCTTTATATCACTAGGTGATTGACATCATGTTATCTGAAGGAATGCCTTCATATTTGCATCAAATTAGTTTCAAAGACTCTGCTTATTGTAGAAAGTAAGGAAGATGACCTGGACAGAGGTCAAGAGACCTGTTACCAAAGAGACAAGAGGTGAAACATATTTTAAGTCCACAACTGACAAAAAATATATAGAAGAGGCTCAGACAAACACCTCCCTAATTCAGAGGAATTTAAGAAGGGGGAAGAGATACAACACAATCAGACTTGAAAGATTCTGTTATTATAGCCACTCTCAATAAAAAGAGTTTTACCCTTCCTGTGGAGATGATTTCCTGGTCTGGTTTACCTGGTGGGGCTGACACTTACATACATTATTAGACAGGCAGACATGAGGCCAAAGACTTTATCAGTGGCCTGAAATTTAAGGAACTATATAAGCAAGACTCATATTTTAAAAGCTTATGAATGGGCAATTATAACAAACAGGAACTTACACTTCCAGTTAGTGAGATAAGAGATGCTATCAGATCTTTCTGAGGAATATCTCAGTGGCAGTTACTAACTACCACTACCAACTATGTGATTGCCAGCCCTTCAATGGAGGCAAGGTCAAGAAACAGGCATAGCAGGGATTCCAGGGATGCTCTTAATTGTTGTAGGGTGGAATAACAGAATCTTGAAAGCCTGTAAGAGCTTTTCTTTGTCCTTTCTTATCCTAAACAAAAACACAGAGAGGTTATTTTGAATTTCTCATGCTTCTCTTTTTCTCAGTACTGAGTAACCTTTTCCAAAAGTCTCCTCTTAACAATTCGCTTATTCTTCCCCCGTTCTAAGGCCAGGTCTACATTCCTTCACAATAACTAAGAAAAGCTAATAAATCATAACCTTCTACATATGGGGATTCAAGCTTACTGTGTCCACATTCAGAGGAAAAAAAGCCATTTCAAAAAAAGTTCTTTAAAACCAGATGCACATTTAATCTGCAATCTGACCCACGAAGAAGACTGCTCTCCAGGCTAAGCAGAGTCCAGAGTTTAGCTCTCTAGTCAGTATGTTTATTAAAGAATTAAGTAGCAAAGAGTAAAAAAGGCACATTGCTTTTTAATAATACAATGAAATACAGACTGAGTTAACTAAAATGATAGAGATATTTAATGGAGAATGTCAGTTAAATCCATTATAATACTGCAGTGAAAGTTTGTCTTGAGATCCAATAAGACGTGATGCTCTATTAATGTAGTAAAAATACTCATTTTTTTCCTGTAAAATCATTTATTAGTTATAGCAATGCTTCCTACAGCAAATGAACCATAGTTTTATCATTCTAAATGAATTTTGCTTCACAATACGCTGCAATATGTCCCAGTGCAAAGCCTATTCAGAAGCTACATAATTACAAGGCTCAAATTTAATTTTCTATCATACCATAGCTATTTGAGTGACATCTTGTGGTGTAATTCTGCATTGCTATATCATAAATTAATCACATTAGCAAACTCATTTCACTTTATTTATGGAATTTCTATCCAACAATCCAGTAACGTAGAAATCTACAAATGTTAATCTATTAACAAGCACCAAGCAGCAACAGTGAAAAGCAGCAAAAGCACAAAAACCTACTGAAATAAAGCACTTACACTGACATATTTCTACAGCAGTTTTCCTAAACTTTGGATACCACACCACTAAGGATTAATTCTAGAATCTACCTGTTCCATTAAGCAGCAGAGAGATCTGAGAAAAGGCCTTCAAAGAAACAGAGCTCCTTTCTAGACAGGTTCATATTAAATTTCTTAAATTATCAGTTAATAAAGTATTCCTCTGATAACAGCCAGACAGATACTTCTGAGAAGAGCATGAGGGCCATATCAGAGAAGATGCTACATTTGCACATATAGTTTTGCCAGCACTGCCAAATACTCTTTTCTTCATACTTATAAGGTAACATTTTCCAGGCAAACTATACATGTACACAATCTGTATAATAACATAAATATATAAATTATAAAATATATTTCTGAAGTTTAGTTTTCTATGAAGCTCATTCATAAGACAATTAGAGGAGATATCCCCAGAATCCAACAGCTTTATCAAAATGAAACATCATGACAGAAGCTCCACGCCTTACATACATGAATGTGACTTCATGATGCACATACAGAAAGGATGGATTTGTAACACTTGTTTTATCGTCTGTCCCGCTCCCCCAGCCCCCAAGGTCATCCATGATGGCTAAGATGTTGGACTAGGACTGCGGAGACCCACAGTGTACTCTACCTTTAGCCATGGAAAAGCATGATATAGTTTTGATCCAGTCATTCCTTCTTAGCTCAGACTTGTTGCACTTGGGATAAAATGAAGAGAGTTCCCTATGTAAGGTGCCTTGAGCTTCTGAAGGAAATGTGGAATACAAATCAAATAATCAATCCCTAGAGACCCAATATAAAGTCTCAGAGTTGCCCAACTTGCATTAGAACATTAACGTTGAAAAAACAAATCTGGATTTGTGGGAAAGATCATGTAAGACAAAGCTGGAGAAAAGTACTATCAGCTACCAGCTAAGGGATTGACTAACCCAACTCAAGAAATATTCTCAATCTGAAAACATGCCATTTCAAAGGAAACAAGAGAAATACAGCTACGCCCAAGGCCAGATGAAATGCATTCCAAAGTTATCAGAGCATTCAAAGAACTGAATAGTACCACTTATTGATAAGTCTGTTTTTCTCTTTTTTGCCACATTAAATTTGAAAAATTCTCCACTCCATTCACACAAATTTAGCAAAATATAGTTTAAATATTTGCACTGTATCTTTATTTATTTATTTGTTTATTTATATTTATTTATTTATCAAATTTGTCACTGTCCATCTTGTTGAAACGACTCTGGGCAGTTTACAAAACAGTTAAAATCAATTAAAATTACAAAATTACATCTACTATTAATAAATAGAAAATAAATAGATCCAAGAATAATTGGCAGTCACTCAGGAAGCGTCATCAAGGCGCCAGGTTTGGATAAGATTGTTATCACCCCACGCAACTTGGGAGAGCCAGGTCTTTAATCCTTTCTGGAAGGCCAGGAAGGTAGGGGCCAGCCACACCTCTGGGGGAAGAATGTTCCAAATGGCAGGGGCAATGGCAGAGATTTAACAAAAGGATTACATGCAGAGTGGGAGACTGCCCTAAAAAATGAAAGAAAATCAAAGCCACCAAACAATTATATATATCATATTTATCTAGCCGCCCATCTCACAGAAAGGGACTCTTGGCCACGTACAACGATTAAGAAGAATAAATACATAAAAACAATTACAAATAAAAAACTATGAAAGCACACAAAACAGGAGGGGATAAAATTAATAAGGGAGCCACCGCAAAACCTCCCCGCTCCCCTGAGAGCCCCAGGCCTGATCACACCGCCAGGTGTTGAGGGACTTGCGGAATGTTAAGAGGGATGGAGCTAATCTCACTTCTGGGGAGAGAAGATTCCACAAAGTGGGCGCCATGGCAGAGAAGGCCCGCCTCCTGGGACCTGCTAAATGTAATCTTCTGGCAGACGGGAACTGCAGCATGCCTTCTCTGCCAGACCTGATGGGATGGGCAGATGTGATCGGGGAGAGGCGGCCCCTCAGGTAACCCAGCCCCATGCCATGAAGGGTTTTAAATGTCAAAACCAGCACCTTGAATTGGACCCGGAAGCAAACTGGCAACCAGTGCAGCTCATGGAGCAGAGGTGTAACATGTACTACCCTAGGGGCACACATATAGTGGGGCAAAAAAGTATTTAGTCAGCCCCCAATTGTGCAAGTTCTCCCACTTAAAAAGATGAGAGAGGCCTGTAATTTTCATCATAGGTATACCTCAACTATGAGAGACAAAATGGGGGAAAAAATCCAGAAAATCACACTGTCTGATTTTTAAAGAATTTATTTGCAAATCATGGTGGAAAATAAGTATTTGGTCAATATCAAAAGTTCATCTCAATACTTTGTTATATATCCTTTGTTGGCAATGACAGAGGTCAAACGTTTTCTGTAAGTCTTCACAAGGTTTTCACACACTGTTGCTGGTATTTTGGCCCATTCCTCCATGCAGATCTCCCTCTAGAGCAGTGATGTTTTGGGGCTGTCGCTGGGCAACATGGACTTTCAACTCCCTCCAAAGGTTTTCCATGGGGTTGAGATCTGGAGACTAGCTAGGCCACTCCAGGACCTTGAAATGCTTCTTACGAAGCCACTCCTTCGTTGCCCGGGCGGTGTGTTTGGGATCATTGTCATGCTGAAAGACCCAGCCACGTTTCATCTTCAATGCCCTTGCTGATGGAAGGAGGTGTTCACTCAAAATCTCACGATACATGGCCCCATTCATTCTTTCCTTTACACGGATCAGTCGTCCTGGTCCCTTTGCAGAAAAACAGCCCCAAAGCATGATGTTTCCACCCCCACGCTTCACAGTAGGTATGGTGTTCTTTGGATGCAACTCAGCATTCTCTCTCCTCCAAACACGACGAGTTGAGTTTAGACCAAAACGTTCTACTTTGGTTTCATCTGACCATATGACATTCTCCTAATCCTCTTCTGGATCATCCAAATGCTCTCTAGCAAACTTCAGATGGGCCTGGACATGTACTGGCTTAAGCAGGGGGACACATCTGGCACTGCAGGATGTGAGTCCCTGGCGGCGTAGTGTGTTACTGATGGTAGCCTTTGTTACTTTGGTCCCAGCTCTCTGCAGGTCATTCACAAGGTCCCCCCGTGTGGTTCTGGGATTTTTGCTCACCGTTCTTGTGATCATTTTGACCCCATGGGGTGAGATCTTGCATGGAGCCCCAGATCAAGGGAGATTATCAGTGGTCTTGTATGTCTTCCATTTTCTAATTATTGCTCCCACAGTTGATTTCTTCACACCAAGCTGCTTGCCTATTGCAGATTCAGTCTTCCCAGCCTGGTGCAGGTCTACAATTTTGTTTCTGGTGTCCTTCAACAGCTCTTTGGTCTTGGCCATAGTAGAGTTTGGAGTGTGACTGTTTGAGGTTGTGGACAGGTGTCTTTTATACTGATAACAAGGTCAAACAGGTGCCATTACTACAGGTAACGAGTGGAGGACAGAGGAGCCTCTTAAAGAAGTAGTTACAGGTCTGTGAGAGCCAGACATCTTGCTTGTTTGTAGGTGACCAAATACTTATTTTCCACCATGATTTGCAAATAAATTATTTAAAAATCAGACAATGTGATTTTCTGGATTTTTTTTCTCATTTTGTCTCTCATAGTTGAGGTATACCTATGATGGAAATTACAGGCCTCTCTCATCTTTTTAAGTGGGAGAACTTGCACAATTGGTGGCTGACTAAATACTTTTTTGCCCCACTGTTAACTGCCTGCGTCGCTGCATTTTGCACCAGCTGAAGCTTCCAGATACTCTTCAAGGGCAGTCCCATATAGAGTGCATTACAGAAATCCAAACAGGAGGTGACTAAGGCATGAGTGACAGTGATTAGGTTCCTCTGATCTAGGAATGGGTGCAACTGGCGCACAACACGAAGCTGTGCAAAGGCCCTCCTAGCCACGACTGCCATCTGCTCTTTAAGCAGGAGTTGTGAGTATAGGAGGACTTCCAGATTGCGCACAGGGTCTGTCTGGGGCAGTGCAACCCCATTCAGTACCAAAGATGGCATAGCCCTAGCACCAGAAGGCCCCAAAACCCAAAGCCACTTACTCTTGCCAGGGTTCAGTTGAAGCCTGTTGTTCCCCATCCAGGCCCTCATAGCCTGCAGGTACTGGAATAAGACATTCAAAGCATCACCTAATTCTCCAGGGGCAGAGATATATAATTGGTTATCATCAGCATAATGATGATACCTCACCCCATGGCGACAGATGAGCTCGCCCAGCGGCCTCATGTAGATGTCAAATAGGAGGGAGGACAGCACCAAACCCTGTGGCACCCCACATAACAGGGGCCAAGAGTGGGATCTCTCCTCCCCAACCATCACCAAGTGGCATCGGCCCCAGAGGAAGGAGGTGAACCAGCACAGTACAGTGCTGCCCACCCCCAATCCTCTGAGCCAATCCAGGATACCATGCTCAATGGTATCGAAAGCCGCAGAGAGGTCAAGTAGGGCAAGGAAGGATGCACAACCCCCATCCCACCCTTGCCAGAGATCATCCAAAAGCGCAACCAATGCTGTTTCCAACTCATACCTGAATCCCAACTGAAAGGGATCCAGATAATCCGCTTCACCAAGGTCCTCTGAAGCTGCTCCACAACCACCTTCTCAATCACCTTCCCCAAAAAGGGGAGGTTAGATACTGGACGAAATTTGTCCAGTATAGTGGGGTCTAGCAATGGCCTCTTGAGGAGGGGGCGAACCAAGACCTCCTTAAGAGGTGAGAGAACAACCCCCTTATTCAAAGATGCATTAACCATTGCTAGAATCCACCAACACAACACCCCCGGGCCGCTTTTAAAAGCCAGGAGGGGCATGGATCTAAAGAGCAGGCATACACAGGCCTCGGGAAGATACAAAAGATAAAATAGTATCTGGTAAAAGACAAACATTAAAAGTGAAAATTCGGAAACGAGTTTCTTGTAGGCTACATTAAACATGAGCCAGCAGTTTGATACAGCTACTGAAAAGGCAAATGCTACCTTGGGATGCAACAACAGAAGCACAGAGTCCAGATCACAAGAAATAATTGTCCCACTCTATTCTCTTCTAGTCAAAAACCACTTGGAATACTATGTCCAATTCTAGGCATCACGGTTCAAACAGGATAGTGACAACTTGGTGCAAGTTCAAAGGACATTTATGAACATGGTGAGAGATCTGGAATCTAAGCCCTATAGGGAATTGTTAAAGGATCGAGAGATCCTCAATTCTACAAAAAAGACAATTACAGGGAGGTATGATAGCAGTCTTCAAATATCTGAAGACATTGCATAGAAGAGGGAGTGTTCCCTCAGAGGTGTCAGGTTCAGCCCAAAAAACTTCCCAAGACAGTACAGGTCTAGTTCAATAGCTTTTATTAGCTTTCACCCACAAAACAGAATCCTGCCAGACTGAATCTAAACTTCCCAAGCCAGCAAGCAAACACCGCGAATTCCTTAGGGTGGTGCCAGTCTCATCCTCTTAACCTTCCCACACTCCTGCTGGGGGCTAAGGAAATGCTTATCTCCCCGAGCGCGGCCTTCACCAAACCATTCCATCACAGAGGACAGGAAAGGTTCAATGTAGTTAAAATTACAAAGGAGTAGGATTAGGTTAGACATGAAATTCCTGATTGTATGAACTATCAGCCAGTAGAATAGGCTGTCACATGAAGTGGACATCTTTTTTGCTGCCGGGTTTTAAACAGAATCTGGATGGTCATCTGTCCGAGATGTTACAGTAGATCCTATCCTGAGCAAGGGATTGGACTAGATAACCTCTACAGTTCCTCCCAACTCACAAATTCAACATATTATTTTCTGCAGAGAAGATTCTCATTCTCTACCACCACATGGATCAGCTTGTTGTATGGAGAACTGCAAAGTTCAGTATAAAATTCCCAACAATTAAAGTGATATGATACAGTTGAAGTATTACTATATCATTTAGAGGAAACATTACTATAATACATTATTAGCAATCACTCAGCCAGTTAACAGATTGAGAGTTAATCATAAGTAACCAGTGGCATTAGATTAGAAAGGCATGTTAATATATAAACCTACTTTATCTTATTTTTCTTAAGACCATCAGTGCTTGAACAGAAGAAATAGCTCCAAAGTTTGTATACATTTTTTTTTAACACAAAAGTTGGTTGAAAAAACTCTTTCTGGTCTATTCAGAGATTGCTTTGGAGGTGTACTTGAAACTGTTCTTCCATACTGTCAACAAAGTGCTTTTGGAATTCAGACAAGCTTCCAGATGTCAGGATTTCCATGTTTTCTATCCGCTTCTGGGTATAATGATGGGTATGAGAGATGAAGCACCTGATTTTGAAGCACCTATTGCAATCCTGGGTACAATCCAAAAGAATCCTCTAAGAAGTAACATAAACATCTAGGTACTAATAACTTAATTTTCAAATGTCCAAGTTGTGTCAAGTAAATATCTTTATAGCAGTTCTAAACAGTAAAGATTCTTTACTAAAGAATAAAGAATATTACTAAAATTTAAAAAGTTGTAAATAAAACTGAATGAAATTAATACAGTTAACAAATATTTCACTAAGATTTTGTAAAGGTTTAAGTTTTGCAATAAACATAATAAGGCTATGCTAGATGTTCGTCTCCATAATAGAGCTATATAAATTGTTCATTGCCACAAAGTTGCTAATGCCAAGCTGCCCATTTCTCACTCTAATGGCAAATTTATAGCTCTGCAAATATTTTATCTAATGTAGAAAAACTGGTTTTTAAAAGCTAATACAATTGGAGGGGAAGCTTATACTGGACGACAAGTCTTAAGAAAAGCAATTTATTAAAAATTATTTCTATCCATTTACTTAATACTGCTTACATGTGTTAATAGGCTGGTAAGTATTTTATTGTTACCTCACTTATTCTCAAGACTCACTAAACAAAATATAATGTGGTTCTGTAACTATACAATCTATGGTACATTAGCATCTGGAATAACATGTACAGTTCTGGTCACATCTGAAAAAGATAAAATTGCTCACTCACAATTATATTTCCCCACAACTGGACAGAACTTCAAAGAAAAATATTAAAATCGCTCAAGGAAAATTAACAAAAATTTTTTTGATTTGATGGACAATTTAGGGTTGGTTGATATATGGGGACAGAAAAATGGCAATTCAAGAGAGTATACCTATTTTTCAGAAAGACATAGATCTTTTTCATGAATAGACATTATTTGGATTTCAAAGAATTTGATTACTAAGGTCTCTAAAGTAGAGACTTTACCAAAGACCTTTTCAGATCATAATCCTGTGAGTTTGGTTTATAAAAGGAAATCTAATTCTATTAGATGAAGAGTAAATGAAATCTTGTTACAAAAAGAGGCAATAGTGGAGGACTGTAAAAAAAAATTAAAAGAATTTTTTGAAAATAATTTAAACAAAGGCACTGATTTAAGAATGGTTTGGGATGCAAGTAAGCTTTTATTAGAGGTTATTTTATAAAAACACAATACTGAACTTAAAAAGAAGAAGCAAGAGAAAACACAAGCTATTTTGGATGAGATAAAAGCAAAAGAAAAAGAATTGAAGAAATTTCCAGAGAAATTCAACAAATTAAGCTTTTACAGCAAGTTATCTATGCTAACAGTAAGAGAAATGGAAATATAAATGAATTATGTAAAGCAAAAAAAATTGAATTTGCAAATAAACCAAGGAAACGGCTGGTATATAAATTAAGAAAAGAGAATGAAAAGAAAATGACATTGAAAATTCAAGAGAGAGATACTGTTTTAATGGACCATATGGCTTATGCAAAAAGTGTTTCATCAGTATTACTCTAATATGTATAAAGGACATGACATTTCTTTGAAGAAAATAGATGAATAATTAGAAAAACAAAATCTGCCAAAGATTACAGAGGAACAAAGACAAATTATGAATGGACCTATAACAATAACGGAAGTTTCTGAGGCTATAAAAAAGATTAAACCAGGAAAAGTGCCTGGACCAGCTGGACTATTGGGTTTTTACTATAAACATTTTGAGGATAAACTTTTAGAACCTCTACAAAACATGATGACTTCTATTTCACAGGGGGCAAAGATGCCAAAGATTTGGAAAGAGGCTAATATAGCACTAATACTTAAAGAGGGATGAGATTTGACTTTAACAAGAAACTAAAGACTGATATTATTATTGATTGAATAATGATTATAAGTTGTTCACAATGATTTTAGCGGATAGATTGAAAATAACTTTGCAAGAATGTATTCATGAGGATCAATGTAGGTTCTCACCTAAAAGACATTGAAGGACAATGTTAGAACTGTGTTGGGCATTTTGGAATATTTGGAACAACATCATGAAAAGCAAGCTGCATTGATTTTCTTGGATGCAGAGAAAGCCTTTGACAATTTGAATTGGACCTTTTTATTTAAAGTTTTGGAAGATATTAATTTTGAAGAGAATTTTATAAAATGGGTAAAATCAATTTATAGTTCACAGAAAGCACACATTATTGTTAATGGAGATCTAACAAAACATGTGAAATACAAAAAGGAACAAGACAGGGCTGCTCATTGTCCCCTCTTCTGTTTATTTTGGTTCTTGAAATACTGAATAGAGACATAAGACAAGACAAAAGGATTGTGGGATTCAAAATTAAAAAAGAGACTTATAAGTTAAGAGCTTTTGCGGATGACGGTGCTGATTTTGGAAGATCTTTTAAAAGGAATTGAAATATTAATGAGTAAATTAAAAGAATTTGGTGCACTAGCAGGCTTTCAGATTAATAAACAGAAGATGAATATATTAACAAAATATATAAAAATATAAGATCAAACAGAATTGATGAATAAAATGGGTTTTAAAATTGAGAAGAAAGTAAAATACTTGGGTATGACAAATATGAATTGTATGTTATATAAAAATAATTATATTAAGGCATGGAATGAAATTAAAAAATATATGGTAAGATGGGAGAAAATACAACCATCATCACTGGGGAGAATTTCTGTGATTGAGATGAATGTTTTACCTAGAATGCTATTTCTGTTTCAGACAAAACCTGTTTTGACAACCGATGTACCATTTAAACAATGGCAAAAGGATATATTTAAATTTGTGTGGCAGGGGAAAAAACCACAAGTTTTTTGGTTGTGTTACATAAGGTGTTACAACATGTAAAAGAAAGAGGAGGATTGGGTCTTCCTGATTTGAAAGTACAGGTAGTCCTCACTCTAACAACCACAGTAGGGACTGGAAAATTCATCGTTAAGCAGGGTGGCTGTTAAGCAAGGCATCATGTGACCACACCCAATTTTATGATATTTTTTGTGGCGGTTGTTAAGCAAATCACTGTAATGTTAAGTGAATCACATGGTTGCTAAGCGAATCACACAGTTGTTAAGTGAATCATGTGGTTCTCCATTGATTTTGCTCACTAGAAGCCAACTTGGAAGGTTGCAAATGGCAACCACAAAACCCTGGCACGCTGCAACGTTCGTAAGTGCGAGCTGGTCGTCAAGCGCCCAGATCGCAATCACACCATCCTAACTTAGAATGGTCACTAAATGAATGGTTGTTAAGCAAGGACTACCTATATATTTTGCAGCCTATTGCTTAGTCTGGATGAAAGAGTGGGTGTTCCTGAGAAATAGAAAGCTTTTGGAGTTCGAAAGACATGACTTGAGATTTGGGTGGCATGGATATTTATGGTATGATAAATCTAAGGTTAATGTAGATTTTAAAATCATTTTGTTAGACATGCCATATTGAGAATATGGAATAGTTACAAAGCCAGGTTGTGCCCAAAAACACCACTGTAGCTTTCAGCATGAGAAGCATTTTATATTTGTCAATAGTTTTCTTATATACAATTATTAAAAAGATTTAAAGTAGACAAAGAATTTTTGGTTTTGAACAGTGTAAAACTGCATTTGAAATAGAACTGTGTACAAATGACGAACATGTAATTGCTAAAATATATAAACTTTTACTGAAATTTGAAACAGAAGAACAAGTGAAAGAGTATATGATAAAGTTGGCTAAAATGGGAGAAGATGTGGTTGAAATTCTGAAATTTACATTATGTTATAATCCTAAAGAGAATTTTTATAAAATGATATATCGTTGGTATACATCACCAGAGAAATTGTCTAGAATGTATAAAGGTAATTCAAATGTATGTTGGAAATATGAACAAGAAGGGACATTTTATCATGCTTGGTGGACATGTTAAAAAAGCCGGAAAGTTTTAGATTCAAATGCATACACTAATTCAGAAGATTTTAAAGATGAATATACAATTGAAACTGGAGGCTTTTCTTTTGGTACTGATAGACAAACAGCTGGAAAAAAGTTATGGAACTATGTTTTTATACATGGTAATTGCAGCGAGATTATTATATGCACAAAGATGGGAAGATTCAATGCTATCCTCAATGGAGAAATGGATGGTGAAGATTTTGCTGAGGAATTTGCTGGGATGGCCAAATTGAGTTCTTTGATTTGAGAAAAGACATTATCTACGTTTATTGCTGACTGGAAATCCTTTATAGACTTTTTGCATGAAACAGAAAAAAATTAATTTATGATTTATGGTTTTGATGATGAGAAAAAAATAGATTACAGGTAATCCTCAACTTCGACCATCCGTTTAATGACCGTTCAAAGTTACAACAGCACTGAAAAAAGTAACTGCAACTGGTCCTCGCACTTATGACCATCGCAGCATCCCCACAGTCCTGTGATCAGAATTCAGGCACTTGGCAACCGGCATGTATTTATGACGGTTACAGCATCCTAGGGTCACTTGATCGCCATTTGCAACCTTCCCAGGGGGGTTCCAACAAGCAAAGTCAATGGGAGAAGCCATATTCGCTTAACGACCACGGCAAAAAAGTTTGTAAAATTGGGTGCAACTCACTTAACGACCACATCGCTTAGCAATGGAAGTTTCAGTCCCAATTGTGGTCGTACATTGAGGACTACCTGTATAGGAAAAAAAGTGATTATGTTATAAACATAGAGTAAGAGGTAAATTTATACTTCTATTTATGACTACTGTAAGGAAAATCGGAAGCTACTTTATATTTTCTTTCCTTTCTTTTTTCTGCACTTTTGGCTTTGTCTTTCTTTTTTTTTTCCTCTCTTATCTTTATTCTATATTAGTTTCTATTAGTTTTTATCTTTCTTTTTAAAACTTTTAATATAAAAAAATGAAAAAGATATAATTGAATAGGAAAAAGTGTAGAAGAAGGCAAACAAAGTGATAAGGGAGCTCAAACATGTTCCCTATGAGAAAAGCAAGAAGATTTGGGACTAATCTTCCCAATTTTTTTCCTAAGGCTAAAAGCTTGGGGGAAAAAAGCGATTTAGAGAAAGTGTACAAAATCATACACAGGATAAAAAAGCGGGCAGTGTTTTTCTTTACATCTCAAAACATTAGGACCAGAGTTTGCCCAGTGAACTGACTGAAAGAAAATATAGAACAGACCAAAAAACAAAATCACTTCTCCACATAAACACATAATTATTTTGTAGAATTCACTACCATTAAGACTCAGATGACATAAAGAGGATCTGGATTAATTCACAGAAGACAGGTCTATCCAGCACTATTAGTCTTGAGCCTCAGTGTACTTCCAGTTCAGGGAAAATATGCTTTAAAAATATCAGTTGCAGAAAGAGATTATGTCTCCATCTTGTGAATACCAGAGAGATATCTGGTAGGATAATCTGGGATGATCCTAGGCTAAGATCCCTAGCCCAATCCAGCAAGGCATGTCATATGCTCTTACATTTTTACTATAAAAATTATGAATAATGGTGGAGTCAAGTCAAATTTGCCTGCCACATCCTGGCTATTATTCTGTGCTAACTCTGGCTTTCATACATTGGCTGTGTTTGTACAGGGGCATATTCAAAGCCAATTTTAGATGCTTCATCACCAAATTTTTCATAAGCGTAGGTTGAGCTTATGCAAGATGAACTCCATGTAAAATCTATGTAAATGTTACACTGAATACTGAAAAAACAATGGAGGTAATCCAAGTTATCCCAATTCATATAAACCAAAAATATATAACTTGCAGCATTCCAGACATTTGACAACAATTTTAATTGTCTCTGACATTTGTCATTCTGAGTAGAGGTAATAGAAACTGGGAATTCAACAACATTTAGACTACCACAGATCCTTTACTCTTGCACTGGGCCTTATTCTATTTCATTCTACTACAAGCTTGTCTAAGCCACATACTTTGTTCTCATGCCACCTGTCAGATCACAACCAAGAATTTTCTACTGGTTTTATGCTACTTATTATGTCACAGACTGAGCATCAGATAACACTATGTGGATTTAATAGCTCAAAACTCATTTTGGACTTATTTTATAGAATACTTCATCCAAACCATTCATCTTTCCTGGCTCAAATACTTAATGAAACTGGCATAACTCTATAGCAGCAGGCACAGTGCCACTCTAACAGATGGGCCTAGACTGTAGTCATGCCAATGAAGCAATATATGCATGAAATTTAAATATTAAGGCTGGAGTTCTCTGCAAGAAATTCACCCATTCACTTCCAATCTTTCCAAGCCTTTTGAACAGAATGTGCTGATTCAACATTAAATTATTCCAATATTATACAAACACTTTATACAAGCAGCTAAGTTTCTACATTAATCTGAAATAGTCTTCTACACAGAAATGTCAAGAACTAACATTATATAAAATCAACCTATTCAACCAACTTTCCATGGAAAAAGTCCTTTGTAAAACCAAAGAAAGTTCACTTCCAGCTACATTTCCCAACTAGAAATACCCCCACAAATTTGCAAACATTCTGTGCTTGGGAAGAACCTATTCTAAAGATGCATATGGATGAATTCTAATATTCTGTCATTCACTGAAATATTTGCATATTTAAGTAATCACTGATCTTGGCTATCTCAAGAAGCTAAACAAGGTCAGTTCTGGTTAATACTTGGATGGGAAATCATTAAGAAATACCACTGTAATAGTTTAAACTGGGAAAGCAAAAAATGTAGCAGAAAAAGGCATGTCAAACCACTTTTGTATCATACCAAAAAAACAGCATGGACATGTCCATGAAGTCATCAGGAATCAGTTCAACTCAAAGGAAACTTTACCTTTCATCTTTTCCCTGTCTCCAAATTTTGACATTTGACTAAATACTACATAACAGTTTAATTTACTGAACAGATAAGCATAATGCACTCTATATGGGGCTACACTTCAAACAGTACATAAAATACAGCTACTGCAGAACACAGCGTCAACACTATTATCTAGTTGTTGAAAACAGCCCATATAAACACAAAACGTGGATGAAGTTTCCAATTCTTCCTTGTCACACTTAGTAGTTCTCACTGTAAAGATTACCTTTTCCCATACAAACTTTTCTCTAATTTGAAATGATCATCTGAGGTCCTACCATTCCCAGACTGGTTAGATTAATGGTTGCTGCTTTTAAAAAGGCCCTATTATGATGCTTACTTCATAGAGAAAAACTAGCTCCATCTTTATTATGCTGTATTGGGAATATCAAACTTTAAGAATTTTTCATATTGTCTTCAAGTTTTATTATAAATGCTTCCAGTTGTATTTCTTTCAATGCTGCTTTTGTATGAATATTACATATTGCCATTAGTGTCCTGTGGATAGTAGGACAATTATACATGAGCAAAAATAAGGAAAAAAATCCATTTCTGAAGATAAGAAATAAAAAAGGCTTTATAGAGTGCAGACGTGCAAAATGTATGAGCTTAGAGAGCTTAATCAAGATGGCCATCTGCTGGATTTTGTAACAGCTCTGATAATCTCTTCTCTTTTATTTACAGTGGCAACTTGTGTATAAAATCAGAGTATAAATTATTTTTAAAAACATCAAAATTATACACATTTATTCCTACAGATTTTCTAATCAAATAAACTTTAGGCAAAGGATTACTTTGGGCTATTTTAAAATTATCAGAATCTTTCACAATGCTCATGGTTTGTTGTTTATCTAAGTGACCAGATTACACTTTGATTTGGAGAACTACCAAAGCTACTGAAGCAACTTTACATCATAGCAAGACATCTGAACCTTTACTTTCTCCGCATATAATTCTACAATACCCTTATCATATAATTCTGCCAAATGAACAAGCCTCATTACTTACTAATCCTTGTGTTCTTGATATGGCTGGGTAGATTCTGCCAATTAAAAGATTCATTAGAATCAAATCTAACATAAATTTAAGTAAATTGTTAGATTTACTTTAAACTCTGATCAGAATAGAATGTCTTCATCTCAGCAAAACAGAAGATTGGAAAGTAGAATGTTTCTAACCCAGGTTGATCCCATTCACAGTCAATTTTTTATTTCCTACTACAAGAGGGGGCTCTGAAGCACTAAAATGTCAAAAACTGTTTTAACTGAGTATGTTGCTACTTTGAATTTATTGGCATATGACATTTATGTTTTAAGTTATTCTTTATAAAATAATAACTATAACATTTATAAGTAGACTATATTAATAAATGAGCAAAGGGAAGCCAAAAGAAGGAATTGGTGTGTCTAGGACAAGAATGGTAATGGAAAGCTATTCTGGCATCCACATATCACATTTCTATAAATAAAAAGCTATAATTTTAATAAAAACAATTATGTTTATTGTGTCTTTTTAGGAAGAAACTGATGGAACAGTTAATAATCAGAGATGTGCTCCTGTGCTATAGTTACTTTTTTTTAATAACAGTTGTTTCTACTGTTACTGTTCTTTTAAATTATATTCCAATGGTTTGAAAATTAACTGGACCATGGAAGATGGATATTGCTTGCTACACTCAGCTCTAACTGTACAATTTAAACAACCTTATGTTCATTAACATTTACATTTAAGAAATCATAATTAATAATAACATAAACTTTTTTCCCTACCTTTAAAGGTTTAAGTAATCTAAATAATCATAGTGTTTTACCTACAATGGAAGAATGGATGGTGAAGCTGATGGAGTTAGCTGAGATGGCAAAACTGATAGCTTTGATTCCAGATAAGACATTGTGTAATTTTAACGCTAACTGGAAATCTTTTTTGGACTTTTTGCAGGAAACAGAAAAAAATAAAATTCTGTTGTATGGATTTGATGATTCGAAATAATATGGATTCATAGAAGTAATGGAAGTTATGTTGTAAATTTAGAGCAAGAGTTTAATGTATATTGTTACTTATATCTATTGCAAAGAGGGTCAGAAGTCAATTCTGTTTTTCTTTTTTCTTTTTTTCTGCACTCTTGATCTTTACTATCTTCTTTTTTCTAATTTCTTTTTTCTTCTTCTCATTCTTTTTCTTAATATTAGTTTTTGTTAGTTTTTACTGTTTTTTAAAAAAATAATAAAGTTATTATAAAAAATAAATTATAATAGTGTTAATAATCTCTATGTAATACTATATAAATGCCACTGTACCAAATATCAAACAATATAATGTACTACTTGCATCTTATAATATAATAAAACAGTATTAAAAAAAAGAATGCACGATTGTAATGATAGTAAACTTTGATAATACAGTGGTGCCTCGGGTTACGAACGCCTCCGCTTACGAACTTTTCGGGTTACGACCAGCTCTGGCTGCAAAAATTTACCTCGGTTTGCGAACTCCACCTTGGGGTACGAACCGGATCTGTGGCCATTTTCCGCCGTGACACGTGGTCTGCGGCCATTTTCCACCCGTGCCACATGGTCCACGGCCATTTTTCCGCCTGTGCCATGCAGTCCGCGGCCGTTTTTCCGCCCTGCCGCGCGGTTCGTGGCCATTTTTCCGCCCTGCCGCGTGGTCCGCGGCCGTTTTTCCGCCCATGCCACGCGGTCCACGGCCATTTTTCCACCCTGCTGCGTGGTCCGCGGCTGTTTTTCCGCCCTTGACGCGTGGTCTGCGGACGATGGAACGGATTAACGGTAATTACATTGAACCTTATGGGAAAATTTGCTTCGGGTTGCGAACAAATCAGGTTGCGACCAGAGTCATGGAACGGATTAAATTCGTAACCCGAGGTACCACTGTACAAGGTTGGAATGATATTCATTGCCCATAAAATTATATGAAGAACTCACCTTTCTTTCTTTATCTTGAACAAACATTTTACTACCTGGAGAACAATTCAGAAACTTTTTATTTTAAAAAATACAGTAAAATAGATTGCAAAGGTCTAACATACATAAACCTTTTATAGTATAAGAACAAAATGTAAATTACTAATAATGCTGAAAAAGTAAGCATATTATGTATGTATGTATGTATCATATTTATATGGTCACCCATCTCACAGAATGTGACTCTGGATGGCATACAATCAATCCACAAAAACAATTTTAAAACACATTCAACAAATACAAAAATTAGAATTATTATTGAAAGGCTAGGAGACAATGTCAGATATCACAAACAATGGAGCCACCTCATCATGCAAATTCCAGCCCATATTAAACAGTCCAACACAAAGCACCAGACTATTATTCAATATTGCTTTTTAAAATTTCTTTTAATTTGTCCAACAAAACTCTGCAATTTTTACATCAAAAAACATTGTCAGGCAAATACTTTCATTTTATAGGGTCCACTCCCATCCTGCAGCCACACTTGACCTGTTCCTGCATTCCTTCCCTTAAATTCTCCTAAATTTTGCTTCTTAATCCAGTTCTCAACTGACATTTATTTATTGCATACATGCTTCATTTTACCTTTACATATCATTATATTTTTATGCCACCTTTTTTTATATATAACTCAAGGCAGTGAACATACCTAACACTCCTGCCTCCTATTTTCCTCACAACTTCCCTGTGAGGTGAGTTGGGCTGAGAGCGACCGGCCCAAAGTCACCTAGCTGGCTTTAATGTCTAAGAGAGGCCTAGAACTCACAGTCTCCTGCTTTCTAGGCCAGCACCTTAGCCACTACACCACATTGTCTCTCAACTCCTCTTTTAAACATGCACTGCAATGTCCAAGTATTAAAAGTTTTAAAAAACTAATGAGTTGCATGGATTAAATGTATAGTCATGTGAGGTAAAAAATTTCCCACAAAAATTTCCCCAAATAGATGTTTAATTTCTCCAAGGAAAAATCCCCTCTCATAAATTCATTAGTAATGAATAAATGTCCGTCACAACTCTAATGCTATATTTATCCAACATCTCAGCAGATGGCAGCACTTGACTGCCCTTATCTGGGCTTGTCAACTGAACTGGGATTTAACACCACAATGGAAGATTAGGAAGGAACTTTAGAGCTCTAGGCTAGACTGAGAAGTTGGAAGAACATCCCAGAAGAAGGAAGCTGTGGCAGATCGTTTCTGTATTGTTGCCAAGAAAACTACATAAGCCTATCCATGAAGTCACCAGGATATGAGCTTGACTGGAAGGAAATTCAGAAACACCATTATTTATGCAAAAGGAAGACGACCCTGAATTCCTCCAAAAACAATTTTAAAAAGCAGAAAATTTTTAAGCAAACTGAAATTTTCTGCATTACCAACTCACTGTCTCCACTTAAGTTGCCAAATTCAGCAGAAACCAGTCTTGGAAAGGTTTTCACCAAATGCACGAGTATGGCACATTTGTATACATTTATGCATATATGTGTTCATTTGTGTATACACACTGGCCGAGCAACATTCCATAAAAGGGCTTGGCCAAGCCAAAACATTAATTTATTAACTGAAAAACTAATTAAAATTAATAGTCTGTAAAATAAGGCATCAATCTGTAAAATTAATTCCCTGACTGCATTCACACACAGAAACCATTCTCTCTCTCTCTCTCTCTCTCTCTCTCTCTCTCACACACACACACACACACACACACACACACAATCACTCCCTACCTTCTTCCAGCAGAAACAGGGGAAAAAGGAAAAGAAAAACCAGAATGAAGATGGGATATGAGAAGACAAAAGAGGAAAGAGAGACTGCTGCAAACTCAGCAAGAGTTTGTATTAAGGCACAGAAACATAAACCTATGCACACTTATTCTGTAGTTAGCTGAACTGAGTCCAGTGACTCTAAATCGCAGGTAAATATGTTCAGGAATTCTAATCCTGTTCAGCTGTTATGAGATCTGGCAACAATCTATTTGCATTCAAAGGGGAGTAGGAATAAGCATGCTATATCTGACCGTCTCTAGCTGTCTTTCATTTGTAGAGATTTAGTGCCTGTGCTAGAGAGCCTCCTCTGTCTGCAGAAGTACTCCAAGTAACTGAACATCCTGATTTTTAAGCATCCTCACCATTGCCTGGAATTCTCAGTCATGCAACAACGGTTGCTCCTCTTCCTCTCCTGCCTCCTTGCAGGCATTTACTTTTATTATTTATAGGAAAGAGACCCCTCTTCTTTCAACCTCCACACTTTCAACAACATCTGCTTCTATGATCATATTCTCTATTCTCTTCTCTAGAAGATCCCATCTCAGTTCATAGTAATTATTTTGGGAAAAATAACTTCCTTTTGGGTAATTAGCATATTAGGCAAGTTTAATATTTTTCAGATCATCATCCTTAGCAAGTATGTGAGAAATATATATTTGTCACTAATCAAAACAAAAAAAATCCTAGGCAAATTTGAAATTTTCCCAGGCTGTCACCCTAACCTGCACAAAATCCAGTTCAAATATTTTTAGAAACTCCAAATTACCAACACCATTATGACAAGTGAAAAATTACTTTGATTTGTCATTTTTTGAACATATTTGTGGAATTTCTAGATTTGACTTCATATACATAATATGAATTTTGTGTTAGCTAAAGAACACTGCAGTGCAACAAATAACTCTGTAACAGTACCGTCAAAGGTTGCTCAATACACCTGATTCTTCTAGGAAATCAAATCCAGAATTAACATTCCAATTATTCAAAATAAGAATAAAATTTTAGAACACTACTATAGTATGAAACAGTTTTTGACTCACCTATCATTATGTCATGTGAAGAATCTAAAATTGATCCAAACAATAGTCAGCTGAACCCCAATTGAACAAAAGTAAATAATTTTATTTTTACAGTGAGAGAAGCAAGCTAGAATAGGCAATGAGTCTTGAAAATGCTATAGGTCTCATACTATGTCAAATTAATTCTATTTATCAAAAAGCTATGAAAAATGTGCAAATAACATCCAACTAGAAAACTCACTCTCATATATAGCATTTATTATAATAGTGAAGTAGCCTTCAATCAAATTTTGATACTACATGATTGTAACCTTTATCTGGAAAACTTTGAGAGGCAAAATCTGGTTTCTTTTAAAGACACCAGAGAACCACATATAATACTACTTTTTAAGAAAACCAAATGATAGAAAGTATACAGATGAATGCATTATAATATTGCAGCATCTATTACAAATGGATATATAAATAAAACAAATATAAGCTATACCACTTGAAAATAATGTATCATTTTCTTAAATTCAGTTACATTCAAAAGGACAGTCTAATAAATAATGGGCAAAGGACACAACACAACCATGTAACTATCAATATCAACTTCACTGTACACAGGCTACCAAAAGATAGAACAGAATTAGAGTAGTGCTGAAAAATGCTGAGGCCCGACTATGAAAATCCCAATGAAGGAGTGTTTCTACATGCAGAGGATTTACAAATGTTGCCAGGAATTCTTTGAAATCTGATGACTTGCAATAAGGTTACAAAGAAAATAAAAGGAGATGAGGGTAATTTTATACCTGCAGCAGCCTATTCATTTTCTTATTAGAAACTAAACTCTCTTCTTTGTACTTCAGCTTTTGGCAACATGAAAGTTGTTGATAATAATCCTCAATAATCCTTCATCAACTTGCACTATTGATAAATAATCAAACAATGTGAGACTGAATCTTCAGCAATTCAAAATGATTTTATGTAATAATTTCTATCCCAAGCTTTTAATGCATATGTCTCAATCAGCAAAACTATGCATAATAAACATTTGTTCTGATTTTACTATAATCTAAAAGTCACTGACATGCTTATAAGTGTTCACATTGTCTCTACAAACTTAAAAACTTCAGAAGCAAATGTAACTGCACTTTCTAGAACACACCAAATTGCAATAATAAATGTTACTGATATTAAATTATTAAGAAGGGAAATAAGAAAACTGCATATTAATAACACACAATTTAAAGAATGCTATAAAGTCCTATTTGATAGTTAAAAGCAACTTAAATAAGACGGTCAATATAAATTATATGTTGAATTAATTCTAACTCTGTATGGAAATGCTTCCCGAGCAATTTGCCAATCAAAAATGTCATATTGGCACTTGTAGCCTATAAACTTCCAACTCTACTTCATTCACGGAGCCATCAATTTACTCATAATTCTTCTCATATTATCAGCTTATCAAGGAAAGTAAAAAAAAAAAATTAAATTGTCAAACTAAATGTAAAATCAGGCCTATAGTTTGGTATTGTGTGGCAGCTTTTCTAGTGACAAAAACAGCTGCTTGTGAAGAAGTGATCTTCATCAAGATATGGAGCGGAAGAAAATGTTAAAATCATTTTCATGGCAGTTCCAAACCAATCTCCCATGGCTGCAATTTAAAGTAAAACAAAAAACCATTAATAACACACCAAATCATATGTGTACCATGATGGAGAGTCTGGTCCAATGCCTCCTATTTCTGCCAAAGTAACTAACCAAATTTTGTCTGAGGAAAAAAAAATCAATATAAAATCATATAAATAGTACTCTTCATATTCATAGAAAATAAAGTGTATAATATCCATGCCTCTAAGCTATACCACATCATGTGTGTGCTTTGGACAGAATAGGGATATAGAGGATGAACAAGTATAGAATATATTATTTATAGGTTTATTTTACAGATAGAGATAGATAGATAGATAGATAGATAGATAGATAGATAGATAGATAGATAGATAGATAGACCGACCGATACAATACATAATTACAGGACATACTTCAATGTTATTATAAAATAAATTCTGGCAAAGAATAGCATATTAAATAAAGCATGTTAGACATAAAAAGCTACTGATTCTCAATACTTAACTTTTGCACACTGGTAAACACCTTTCTATACCAAAGGTTGTTTTTTATTTTTTTAATCTTGAGAATCATGCATAGGATCAACCTGGAAACTGCTAAGTTGGTCCTAAAAACAACAGTCTTGGCCTAACACTCAACTTTCACTTCTAGTCCATTTATAGAGAAGGCTATGAAGCACACCACTTCTTACTATATTTCAAATTAATTATGAAAAAATCTGTTACATAACAGAAAAATGTTTATGAACTAAAATTAAATTATTAAGTTCACTGTGAGTCTCAACTAAAATATTTGAACTGTATAAAAATTATTCCATTAATTTTTCAATAAATTGAGATTAAAGATTACCCAAACATGCACGTAAGCAATATTAAAACTATAAAATAACCAGAACAACAAAACAAATCTTAGGATGACTTGGGAAACCACTGGAAAATGGTTAAACATCAAACATACAGGCAAGTCTGAAAAATTAAGAGTATCAAGTCACTGAAAAGTGATTTTAGCAACTACAGTTTAGTCTGCCTTTCCTTGAACTTTTTTTTTAAACGTACTTTAAACGGAGCAGACAAATCAAGAAGCACGGGGACAGTCCATTCAGTTAAGGATCATCGTATGGAAGAGCGACCAGTATTTGTTCAAAAATGTTATCTCCGCGTTAGCAGGGCAAGAACATTCATAATCAACTTTTCCCCCTACTCAAAAATGCAAGGCAAGCAAAAATCACCGGTAGAGATGTTGGGCCACTGAAGTACAAAACACGCGGGGAAAATATAAAGAGCGCTCGTCGGGTCATAGTATTAGTCGACTCAAGCGAAGCCCAGCACTTCACCCCTTAGGGACCTATTAATTGGGAGGCACAGGGGTGCTGCTTCTGGATAAGCTGTAGGCGCGTGCTGTGTTACAGAAAGCGTATCAGCACCCTAAAGAAGGAAGAGCGAGCAGCGCTAATGCCGCTTCTGCTCTTCGTGGAGAACGCGGCGCCTGCACTTTCCGCCGCCACCTGCGGAGAAGATTGCGACAAGGAACAGCCCGCCCAGCCTCCGACCGCTCCAAGGGCTTCTTCCTGCCATCGCCCCTGCGGCCGCCCTTTACTTACTTCTTGGCGTCGCTGCTGAAGAGCCCGAAGGCCGTGGAGGCGGTGGTGGGCGCCGCCTCTTGGCCCACCTCAGGCTGAGCATCCCCGGCCTGCTCGTTGTAACCGACGTTGTTGGTCGACATCATCTCACGGTACCGTTACCGCCGCTACGGGCAGAGGCGCCCACCTGAACCCGGCTAGCCCGCCCTCCCGCCGTTCCCTCACAATCCGGCTCTTCCCGGAAGCTGTCGGCAAACATCACCCAAAGCCGTGTCACATGATCGCCAAGAGGGGCGGGGACTAGCTGCCCAACAGACTTTTTCTGGAGAATCGCCCGGCGCCATCGTTGCCAAGGGAACGCAAAGCTTCTCCCGGCCTCGTTCCCTCCAGGAAGCCACGCCCCCCGTCACGAGGAAATCTCCCTCCGTGGAGCGTCCCTGGTCACAAGATACTTGCTCGCTGGCAGATGCTCTCTTGCCACGTACGCAAGAGCAAGCTGTGCTAGTCTCTGAGGGTGCTATGCATATATGAATATCCGTCCTTCCGATTCCGATCTTCACCATTCAGTCACCCTTAGCAGGACCTAATCGGCGCTCCTACGTAGAGCGCTGCCGTGCTGCTATTTGTTCTTTCCTACCTTAACAAATGGGGAAGGGAATGAAAAGAAAGATTGCGAATAAAAACTAAATGATATCAACCCTCTGCCCCCCGTTAAATTGTAGTACGGTTATATTAAAAAAAAATCTTGCCTGGGGAGAAAAGCTTAATGAGCTTGTGACAGTTAAGCAATGCGTGCATGGTGCTGCGAAACAAACTGACCAATCACATTTCAGCCTTGTGTGTTGTGCCAACTCAGCCCATGTGGTTAGTTTACAGTTCATTATGTTGTGCCAGTGCAGACAATTGGTTCATTTGGTAACTATGCTCATAAGTAAGTGTTCTGCAAATGCAAGATTAGCAATGGAGGAGCAAAATTAGTCTCAACACTTTGATAATAGCCACCTAAGAATCTTTGAATAACTCAGATATTAAATTCCTGACCTCCAAACAAAAATATGTAACCTGTCATTTAAATAAGGCTCAGGGCCAGAGATGGGAAGACAACCAAAGTGACACCATTTTTAAAGAGAGACTTAGGGAAGGTCTGGGAAAGTATAGCTTGCTCAAAGCAAATTGGTTGAAATGCAAATCAAAGAAAAATACTCATAGAGAAACAAGTTTTGATTAAAAATACCAGCATAGATTCTGCAAAGATAAATCTTCACTGATCTTCTCCAGTTTTTTTATAGCATCAGTAAGCATATAAACAGACATGACCTGATTTTTTAAAAAGTCTTTGTTAAAGTTCCTCATCAAAGATCCTTGAGTAAACTTACTGATCATTGGGTAAGAGCACCTGGCCTTTTGTGGATCCCCAATTAGTTCAAAAACAGATTGTGAAAAAGGAATAAAGGAATTTCTCAATGGAGAGAAATATGAAATGAAATTCCTAAAGGGCCTGCACTGGGACAATGTATTTTAACTTGTTCATAAATTATCTTGACTTAGGGATCAGAAGAGACTGGCCAACTTTGCAGATGCTATCAAACTATTCAGGGTAGTAAAAGTCAAAAGTGATTATAAAGAACTTCAGAAGGTCTTCTTTAAACTGGAGGAATGGTCAACCAAAGCTCAAATGATGTACAAAGGCAGTTCAGTTTAAGTGTATAAAAGTGATGCATGCAGGATCATAAAAACTTTGCTGTACACTGATGGGATCTAAGCTATCTGTAATTAAGTAGCAAAAAGAAGATGCAGACTCAATGTGTTGCAACTGTCAAAAAAGCAAATTCTGTGCTAGGGATAATTAGGAACCATGTCCTTATAATCTGTGGCAAGTCCACATCTGGAATAGTATACTATTTTGGTCACCATTTGAAAAAAGGATGCAATAGAGCTGGAAAAAATGCAAAAGAATAAGACTAAAATTATCAGGGGGCTCAAACATATTTCTATGAGAAAAGACTAGAATGTTTGGAATTCTTTAGTTCAAAAAAATGGTGGCTGAGGGACAACATGATTGAGTTGTATAGAATGATATATAGCATGAAAAAAGTGTTCAGAAAAAAAGTTGTTGTTTTTTTAGTCTCTCAGAAATCTAGGATCAGGAATCATGTAATGAAGTTGATTGGAAGGAGATTTAGCACAGACAAAGCATTTTTTCACACAGAACAGCTTTAACTTATACATTCGTTTCTGATAGACATGTGATAGCCACTTACTTGGATAGTTGTAAAAAAGGAATGGGTGCCCTCAGGAGTTTGCTGTTTTCACTGTACTGCCCCCCCCCCCAATATACATCACTGAAAGGGGACTGGATAAATTCATGGAGGACAGATCTATCAAAGCCTATTAGTCATGGAGACGGCATGGTATACAAGCAGCTTTGTTGGCTATTCCAAGGAAGAAAATGCTGGACTAAAATAAGCCTTGGCCTAATCAAACATGGTTCTTAGACTCTTACAGCCCAGACACATACAGTCCATACTATTACAGCAGTCTGTGCACATAGGAACATGTCATAACTAGAAAAGAAACTTTAACAGCTTAATCCAGCAAGAGACTGTTGAATTCACATACATCAAAAGGTTTCAGACTGAGGTCTCAACAAATACAATGGATTTTTAATGAATTACAATTGTCAATTGATAAGATACTTGTAATCTGCCTCACATATAATCTGCATAACCACCCTGTCTTTCCCTCCCTTTCCTCCCCCTGCCTCATCTCAATTCAAATCCTATAGTTTAGCCACTCCATGCATCCGATGAAGTGTGTTGTAGCTCACAGAAGGTTATGCCTTTTAATAAAATTTGTTAGTTTAAAAAGGTGCTACCAGGCTCCTTCTGAATTTTGGATACCATAACTGAATGGTTCCCATTTCTCATTCATTTTATGACTGAATTAAAACATTGTGCTAAACAAGCTTGTTTAATCTTTGTTAACAAATTAGCTGGGTTCACATAACAAGTTGAATTGTTAACCATAGTTTACAAATCACAAAGGATAAATTTATACAGTATTCTTGGCCAAAACCAAACAAACTACATTACAGCTTAGCATTTTGTGTGAACCAAGTCTATGCAAACCCAAAATGTATGATTCAATAGCAGAGTAGTAAAGGCAAAATCCCTAGCTGTTCTAAGTCAGCCTCCTATGACATGCAAATCACTTCTCTAGCAGGCATCAAGGTACTCTGAGTGACATGGAGGGGTGAGTGAGTTGTTAAAATGCAGTGCAAGGCCCAAGGAAGTTTGTAATATAGCAACAAACCTAGGATAGGCTGTGCATCTTGGAGATTTCCCATTGAAAAGTAAGGTAGTGAAAACACCATGTTCTGTTTAGTTCCTCCAAGCCAATAGCAAGAAAACGAGGGATTTCAGACAGGCAATTCCTTCCCAGTTATCTGCCTGGCCCTGTTTCTGTACTATTCTTTTCCCTTCACATTGTCCAGAGCTGACCTTGTCAGAGTGTGCATACTAAAGTAAAAGTAATGAGATATTTCCTTTTCTCTAGGAGCAGATCACTATTTAGGGCACATAGGCAGAACCCAACTCTTGTCACCATCTGTCCATGGCAAGCTAAGCCTCAATCTGTCCCATTAGGTCCAACAGAAGGAGCATGCTCTGGATCTTCTCTATCTGAGAGTGCACCTGGCAGGATCCAGGAAGTGGGCCTTTTCCATCCACAGCACCTAACCTTTGGAATACCATATCCCCCAAGATTAGATTGGCCATGACCCTGCTGGCTTTTTGGAAAGCTTTAAAAACCCACATGTTTTCCTGAGCATGGGGTCAGGAGGTTAGCTGAGCTCATGAGGTGTTAATTTATTGTTGATCGGTGTTGTCCTCAGTTGCTATTATGTGCTTTTTATATTGTTGTTTATTTTGTATTTTTGTAGTCTATGCTAGCCACCCAGAGTCACTATTGCAAGATGGGCAGCCATATAAATTGAATTAATAAAGTAAATACATCTCCCAAAAATAATTCATTCTGCTGTGATGTTGCAAGATACCTACAGACTCTTTAGAAGGCTTTCACTGTGTGGCCCCTACCTCAACGATAAGAGGACACTATTTTCATTTCATTTCATGTTGCATTTTTCCCAGGGACGTGAAAATGGCAGTCAGATGAAGACTCCAGGCAGTTTGGCCAGAGCAACCAATTGAGTGAATGCTTAATATGGACAATTCATTCCCCCATGTGGAATTTTCCATGAGGAAATGGCTGTGAAAAAGGCTATTGCAGTCAATCATATCTCCTTTTATTTTTCAAAGACTTGGTGTACATGTACAGCAAAAAGAAACATCTTCCAGAAGAATGACAATGGGTATCTTTTTAGCCACAAGCAGCAGCTATCGTGCTTTTTAATAAAATTGTTTAAATAATTATGGAGAGCAGCTTCAGCAGAGAGTGGGTCTGATTCATTAATAACTGCTCAAATCTGAATGCATAGTTAGTGTGTGTCAGGAGGATAAGACTTCCCCTTTCCAAGAACCTGGCTTAAGATCAGTTTTTCTGCAACCATTAGCAGTCAGAACCCAGCAAGTTAAAATAGGATCACTGAAAGGAAGAGATATAAGGCGTTTGGGGTTTTTGTTTTCTTGCTGCTAGATACCTAGAATTGGGGTAAGGATAAAGCCTTCCCCTTTCTCAGTGATCACCTTGTACATGCATGATTGTGAATTTTATCATCCCAAACCAGTCCTCAACAGAGAGCGAAAACAACCCACTTTTTCTCTGGGATAAGCTCAGTACCCTTTTTTGGAGCTCACTGAAAAATAAGGTGGTGGTTGTATGGTAGGATAAGCTGCCATGATTGGGACTATGCTGTAGTTCTCTCACGATTAGTATTTCTCTGTTTGCAACTGCACATCACATAGATATCAAGAAGGCTCTTAGATAAATGCGTCTGGTAGATTTGTCAGGCACAGAGTGGCTGTGTTTGTGCTGTGTGCTTCTTTATGGCCTGGAGGTGCTGTACATGTATCAAGAAGCAGGGCAACTGAAGCCACCAGAGTAAAGCTGGCAGCGCAGTTGGAGAGAGGATTCCTGGATGAAGGAGGAATGTGTAACTGAGGATCCAGCAGGAGCAAGCAGAATCAGAAAGGGAAATCTGCAGAGTGGACTGGCTGGTGAAAAGACTGGAGCTACCTTGAATAAGACAGATCAGGAGTAACAGTTTAAAGAAGCGAGGCCAAGATGCTATCTTTCCAAGAGGCTCTGGAAAAAGAGTTATTTTACCTTTTTCCCTCATCTTCTCTAGACTAGGAGCAGGAAAGCAAAGCTGTTTAAAGAAGGAGCTAATACTGTTTAACAAAGTATATTGTGAGGGAACGGGAAGAGTGAGTAAAATAGTTAAGGAAATGAAGGAAACTACGTACGTTTATATTAACGTATTAGGTTAAGACCACTGTATATTAAAAATATAAGCACAAATTACTTTATTTCCACTGTAACAAAAAGAAACACCTCAGGTAGCAGAAGAACTGTCCATTTCCCACTCTCTGATGGTTGACAGGCTGGCATTCCTCTAGTCCAGTGTTTCTCAACCTCAGCAACTTTAAGATGTGTGGACTTCAACTCCCAGAATTCCCCAGCCTATTCTGGGAGTTGAAGTTCACACATCTTAAAACTGCTGAGGTTGAGAAACACTGGTCTGGTCTCAGCAGGTTAGGATCAATGTGCAAGCAGAAATACTGCATCAGTTTCCCTATAGTTTAAATGGGTTTCCTTTGCTATTTCCCTTTCCTTATTTTACATTCCTAATCATTAAATAGTGGAACCTGTAAAAGGAAAACAAAAACAAAAAACTCTTGCAGGAGGAGCTCCTCCAGCCAGATAGCCATGTCCTTTTATAAGATAATATATTTCATTCCCCAATTGCCTATTCCTGCTTTCCATAGTTTTCCTGCTTTATAGCATACCTTTCTGGTAGTCACTGAAATTTAAAATGCTGACATTCCATACTCAGAGTGCTGAATCCATATTTGCGATCTGGTTACTGCTGTTCTGAGAAGCATCTGAAGTTTCCAAATGATTCTCCAAGAACGAGTGAAAGGAGTGTGACATACGGATTCACCTGTGCACTCAGCAACAGCACCAGTGATCTAGTATTGTTCCCAGCACAGTCTAGTCCTGAGATCACGCACTTTTTAAGCTACTATGAAACTTTTGTCTTGGTTTTCTTGGCAAGGTGTTTTCAGAAGTGGTTTGCATTGCCTGCTTCCTAGGGCTGAGAGAGAGGGACTGGCCCAAGGTCACCCAGCTGGCTTTGTGCCTAAAGTAGAACTAGAAGCCATGGTCTCCTAGTTTCTAGCCTGGTGCCTTAGCCACTACGCCACACTCTTACTATGTTGTACCTGTTTGTTTTTAAGTAAGATTTGGCTGATTTTACATGATTATTTTTACATGGATTGCTTTTATTATTTTATTTTGTGAGATTGTATGGGCAGTGCTGAAGTCGCAAACTGCAAATCATCTTATCTGGATTTTTTTTTTTTTTACTGTATCAGGAGGACTATGTATTGTGTAGTATTAGTTCCAGTTACTGCATATTTGTTTGGTGTCCTCTTGTGGTTGAGATTATGAACTGCAAAATTACATTAAAAATGCAAACTCAACAATTGGATGATACCTTTATAAAAATCAACTGAAATGTTTGCAAGTTCTTGAATTCTCCAGAACTCTCCACAATGGAGGGTGAAAAACAATTTAAAAATTAGGTCAAATGTTACAATCAAGATGTCTGTTGTTCAAAACTCTGTCTCATAATGGTGTTTATATACTGAACGTATTTGTCAGTAGTAGGTGGGTTTCACTAAACATTCACAGTTAAAGCTGGTGGTTCCCCCCAGCTCTGCATTTTATACATACACACATGTGCGCGCGTGCATGCAGACACACACACATATATATATACCGTGTGTGTGTGTGTGTGTGTTTATGTATTTATTTATTCATCCATTCATATTATGCAGAGCTGGGTAGGGGAAACCACACCATAATGCTGAATGTTCGGTGAAACCCACCCACTACTGACAAATATATATATGATTCCAATCTTTTTTTCCCTACAAATGCAAGGGCCCTGACATGGGAAACAACAGGAAAAAAAGGAAAACAATTTTTATACCAGCAGCAAAACCAGAGTTATCTTGGATAATTCTCTAGGTCAGGGTTTCTCATACAGGGTTCCATGGAACCCTAGTGTTCTGTAAGGGCTCCCTGGGAGATCATGATTTATTTAAAAAATTATTTCAAATTCAGGCAATGCGCTCTTGCAGTGATCAGCAGAGACCCCCCCCCCCCCAAAAAATCTAGTTACAACTCTTTCTGAGTTCTCTGGTAATGTGCTGTAGGACTGCGTTTATTTGGTTGAATCCATTCTTAATTTTTGACATGAGATAGGGGAGACCATTGATAACAGGTGAATACTATATTGCAGGAAGGGAGGAATATATTGCAGGAAGAGGAGGGAGTAGTACATTTTTCAAGAAATGGACTAGTCCAACTTAGTCTATGATATCAGTTTCTCCCTCCCACATGTTTTCCCTGAGGTTTTCCTGTAGTTATTTTATCCCATTATTTTAAATAAATTTTGTACATGTTTATTCAGTCATGTCTGAGGGTCCACTGTGTCGATTTTTTAAGAGGAGTGTGAGAGAAAAGAGGAGAATTCTAGAACAGACAATACCGATAAGTTTATCATCGGTTCATAATGATGATAATGAAGGTAATGATGATAATGAACAATTTAAATCTTCTGAGGCATTTCACTGCACTGGTACATCAACGGACTCAAAAAAAAAAGTCCATCTTTACAATGAAAGCTATTTATCAATGGGTTTTACATGGACTGGTGATCCAAGTTGTCCTATTCCATTATGCCTCATCTGTGGCAAACAGTTTACAAATGCAGCAACAGCTCCAGCAAAATTAAAAAGACACTCAACTACAAATCACAGCCATATGAGAAGTAAAAGTTCTGATTATTTTAAATGGCTATTTGAATCACAGAACAAACACAGTAAAGCTTTTGTTAATAAAATGACAGTCAGTAAAAAAGCCCAAGAAGCAAGTTATTTAGTAGCAGAACTTATTACATAGCAAAGGAAAAAAAATCATGCTTTGGTGAGAAAGTAATCATGCCAGCAGGTAAAATAATAGTGGGAAAAATGCTAGGACCAGATGCAATACAAGGAATTGAAAAGGTTCCACTGTCAAATAGTACAATAAGTCAGTGTATTGATGACATGTCACATGATGCTGAAGAGGTTTCGTGTGATAAACTGAAGAACAGCAGCTTTTCTATCCAAGTTGATGAGTCAACAGATTTCACCAATAAATGTCATGTTATGGCATTTGTAAGATTTGTAAGTGATGGTGAAATTCAAGAAACCTTTTTCTGTTGCAAAGAACTACATGGAACATGCAAAGACCAAGAGTACTTAATGTTTTGTCTTTATATCTGGAAACAAAAAATCTGTCTTGAAGGAACTGTGTTGGCAACTGTACTGATGGTGCTCCATCAGTGGTTGGCTCCATGAGAAGTTTCATTTCTCTTGTAAGAAAAAATCCTAATGTTGTCGCAACACACTGCTGTTTTCACAGAGAGATGTTGGTGTCAAAAGCTCTTGGAGATGAAATGAAAAAAGTTCTGGGTGATGCTACAAAAATGGTTAACTTTATTAAACAAAGACCAGTTTACTCAAGAATGTTTAAAAAACTGTGTGAAACCTGGACAAAGCGCACATAAGTCTCTTGTTACACACAGAAATACAGTGGCTCAGCAGAGGTAGAGTTCTCAACAGGGCGTTTGAGCTGAAAGCAGAATTGCAAGAATATTTTCAAGAAAATAGAATTCCACGTTTTGCTGAGTGCTTTGAAGATGGAGAATTTCTGAAGAAACTAGCATACTTAGTGGACATCTTTCATCACAGGAACCAGCTGAACAAGTCTCTGCAAGACACTGGAGAAAATGTTTTGACTTCAAGTGACAAGATTCTTGGATTTAGAAAAAAATGAATGTTTGGAAAAATCATGTTGCCAAAGGAAATATTGAAATATTTCCACTGCTGCTTGGGCTTGAGAGTGAAGAAAGATACCAAAAAGTCTCAAATCTAATTGGAAACCACCTGGAAGTACTCCAGGACAAAACTGATCAGTACTTTCCCTCCCTTCCAACACAAATGTATGACTAGGTGAGGGATCCTTTCTCTGCAT